>NC_092046.1:136152175-136457251 GCF_003086295.3 Arachis hypogaea
AATTGAATCGAATCATGTGACGTGGAGTGCTCTGGGTCATTTTGTTGTTGGGGAATTGGTTGATCAGGAGCTCCAGTGGAAGAAGCCGATTGGGCAACATTAATGGGCTAGTACAAAAGGTACATAGTTATGAGTTTAAAATTTATTTTTAAAACTAAGTAAGATGTGTGTAGTGATGATTGTGTTACCTGAGGAATTCTGGATCTTAGTATTAACTGAGGGCCAGGATCAAAATCGGCTGCATCTTCCGATTGAGAGGAAGCAGCAAGAGAATCCTTATTAGTTGGTTCACTCTCATCAGCGCTTTCGCTTGATGATTGTAGCACTAACTGTTATAAGTCCAGGATCAACTATGTTAAAAAAATGTACAATTCGAAGGATATTTCGAGTTTTAAAAAAATATAATAATAGAGTTATGAATAGAAGAATTACTCTTCGAGAGGTTCTGGTAGGAGTTCTTCTGCTCTTATGTGGTGGTGGTCGAGTAGCATCAGTCTTCCTTTTGTGAGTTCTTTTTGGAGAATTCTCAGTGACAACCGTTCGAACAGCAGTTTGCTGAATTTTTTCTAAGATACGGGCTTACCTTGAGTAATAAGTAGCCTACCATTCAAAACAGGATTTGGTGATAAATGAACTGCGTTCATAGATCAAGAAGTTGAAGTGGTCTCTTCGGCTTTGATTTTTAAAGAGACAAATGTTGAAATCTTCTTGAAATGTCAGAGTAATTTAACAGAATGGTTCACTGTGGTGAGGTTGTGGAGTTGGGATAGCTTGAGAAAATTCTAGTTGTCTAGCAGTTAAGTGAGGAGCGTACAAGGTTATCTTGAACCTTTCCTTCCTATACTATGGTAACCTTATTGGGATCACTTGAACAGCCAACAGGTTTGCCCAAGTTCGATTTACAAGTTCATTTTCCTCATTAGTATTTAGAAAGAGCAAATGATCGAGCTAGGCAGGACCGCAATTGCGGCGCAAAAAAGGAGTGAAACTGAGTTGGTCGTTATCAAAATCTTTGCAGGAATGAAAAGGGAGAAAACAGCCCAGAATATGTCTTCATCTAACTGGGTGTTTGGAAAATTGGGTTTATAATTAGACAAAAGAAAACCCTCGATGTGTTGTTTATCGGTACTGCCACCTTCAGATTTTGTCATAAAATTTTCAAAAATGGCATTAAGCCATAATTGAAGGAGCCAGAGTGGACCTCCTGTGTTGATTATTTTGTTTTTTCGAAGGTCACAGACAAGTAAACTAAGTTCTTCAAAAATGTGCCCTAGAAGAAGCTTGACCAAGTTGAGAACTTTTCCCTCATGTAGAAGAGTAGCTAGGGGAAGAAAGAGCTTTGACATTTATACACTTCGAGAACAGAACAAAATTGCATTTATCCAGTAGAATAAAAAGGCTACATGTTCACTATCAGTGATTTCTGTACCATCTTTACCCATGTTGTGGGCAATGAATTCACTGTAACAAGTGTTGAAGGTGACATTGTATTGATGCTGTGGTTGCATGTTAGGGGTACAATCTGGAGAATTTATTGGGAGTCCTATAATAGCAGCTACATCGAGGAGAGACATTCTGATCATTCCACAAGGAAGGTAGAAGTTATTGGTAGTCATGTTCAAGAAACAAGTCACTGCTCCAATCATCCAAGGATATGTAGTGAGTGAAAAGTAAGAAAGCCTTAACACTTCTTGTATTCCTAGGGCTCCCCAGATAGTACCCTTTGTGGGTTCGAGGCATTGGTACCAAGTTGTGAAATCAAATCCTCGAGGATTGATTTTTGGATTATTTCGGAAGGGTTTTTGGTTGATGAAGTGAGAGATGCTAAAAGCTTGGTTTATCAATAGATCTTCCCCTTTAGCACTAGGGAAGAAAAAAAGTTTTTTATTTGCCCTTTCAAGAGTTTCAATCGGCCCAAGGAAGCATTATGTATCTGCACCGATTGTGAAGGGATTAGGATTCTGGTATCATTGACCTGTAGATGGGGATCGTCAATTATTTCATCATTGATTTGATTAAGAATACGAAGAGCTGACGGAGATGGTGGTGCTACTACATGACCTTTACCCTTATCTTAAGTAGTGGCATGAGAAGAAGAACAGCCATTGTCAAGGAAAAAAGGGAGAATGAAGTTTGAAGATTTTGTGAGGAAATTCTTGGTACAGGAAAAATTCAAAGTGTGATGAGGTTCGAAAAGATTTGAATAAAGGAAAAAGTGATGAATTTAAAGTATCACTGTAGCCGTTACTGTGGAAGGAATGTGAACGAAGGTAACTTCGTGAGGAAGATGAAGTGGGAGAGAGAAATAACAAGTTTTTGGGAGACGTGCTGAGTGGATCAGTAGTAATGGGGAGTTTAAATGACAATTATTACTGATTTGAAAACTGACATTTTTTGGATTAAGTGTCTTATTCTTCGATAATGTTATCGAAGTCAACCACATTAATCCAAGGGGGCAATTTGTTGATCGAAAAATATTCTCGATCAAAATGAATTGATTCGGAATGAGTCAGGTAAGGTCTCTCGAAAAGATAAATGTATGAGCATGAGGTTGGAAGTGATCGACATTGATTTGGATTTCGATTATTTTGTTAATCGAGTGAGGCTTTCGATGAGCTGGTCGAATAATTATGGAAGCGGGAGAGTTAGTAGCTTCTTTCACACGAGGAAATCATGGTGAATATCTACAATCACGCGGCGGAAACGGTTACCAAGAGTGATTGTAGTTCAAATTTGTATTTTCGTATTTAATTATAATTAATTGTAAATTAATTGTCAATTATTTAAGATTAGCCTATAAATACTAAGAAGGAATAGGGAATAAGGATTGGAACTTTTACTCAGAAAAAACACTCAAGTACACTCACATCCCAGGAAATTTCTGAGTCTGCAATCGAGTAACTTTTCTGTAGGGTTCCTTCCACCTTCTTTATTCTTTTAATTTACTTTTCTGTAAAGTTAAACGTTTCAAGTGAATTTATCTATTAAGTATTCCCTAACTCTACTGTTCAATTTATCCTTCTGCATTTTAAATTTCTATGTCAAAGTCCTTTGATTTAGTCAGGCATTTCATTATTTTCTTTTAAAATTCAATGCAAGCCTTTTTGTTTTATGCACATTTAGTCTTTCAAAACTTTAACCTTTACATTTTCTTTATCAATTTATAAACCTTTTTTACTTTTATTACCAATACTTATCTAATAGAAGATACTTTGATACACTTTTAGAAAATTGGTACTCACACAGAGGAGTAAGTTTTGCTCCCAGACCACTAGATATCGAATCACCATTGATTTGCTAAAAATCGACAAAACACTTTGTTATTAAAAATCAATGGGGGTAAATAAAGGTAATAACACAACTCATATTTATAAGTATCTAACTCACTTTAATTTGGTTAGAGCATGTTGACAATTTGATTTACAGTGAATAGAGTCGACTTCAAGTGTCTAACAAATCTTACCAGCTCAACCCGAAATTTTTATATATATAACTCTAATATATTTTTTAACTCTAATATCGTTAGTAACGAAAATGATGAAATAACTAACATAATTAATTTAAAATTTTTTAAAAATAAATTTAATAAAAAAATTTAAAAACTAATTTAAAGAATAAATAATTTTTTAAAAAATAATTTGACTATTATTTACTTTAAAAAAGAAGCTCATAATATCATAATTTCACAATTTTTTTTAAATAGTTATATTACAGACTCGACCTAAAATAGGAAAAAAACCACAAAAATATTTAATTATCGATCATAATTTTTTTTAACATTGTCATAAAAAATAATAATAAAAAAGAGAACATCTCTACAAAATACAAATCTAAAGAAAATACCATGAATCAAAATACCACCCTAATTACAAGATCTAACACCAAAGTCAATAAAAATAAATCTCGCACTAAATACTAGTATTATAATAACTCCTACTAAGATGTCTTTACCCTTTTTTGCATCATACCATCACGTAGAGTATATAAGATTACATTTCATATAGCACCACGCTTGCACATCTATACCATTTTAATAAGGAGGGCGCTTACATAAAAATGCGTAAAAAAATTTTTTGTAAAAATATTTATGTATCATATTATTATTGAACGTATTAATGAATTGGTTATTTTTAAATTTTTTAATAAATTAAAATAAAATCAATTTTTTATAACAATAACAATAAATCAAATTGTTATTAGATATGGTTGAATTGACCAATTTACATAACACACTGAATCATATTTTTTTTTTTGTTAAATAAAAATTAGGAATATATTTATCTTTTTATCAAAAAAATTAAATATAATTCGATTTAGATTATGTAAATCGATCGTATCAAATCGGGTCTAATAATTATAATGCGGACAATTGAGTTTATTATTGTTGCTATAATAAACCGATTTTGTTCTGATTTATTAAAAAATAAATTATTAATCAATTTAATAAAAATGTCTATAATATTATGATACATATAAACGTCTTTAAAAAAAATATTTTTAATATCTTTGTCAAAATGGTCTTCTCTTAATAATCATGTGGCTTCGCTCTCATAAAGCATCCATCTACCTATAGCACATGCTTGGAAAATCAAAGCCTGATTGAGAGTTTTATGCAAAATCACTAACAGTATAGACGAAGTTCACCGTGAAAACCACTTTTAGACAATAAAAGCCTAATTTGTTTATTGCATATTAAGAAGATATGGATTAATATTTAATACCACAAAACTCTACTAGTTTTAAATTTTGTTTATTGGCTATTTTTTTTCAATTGTTGGTACATTTGAATTCTTTCTGTAAAGCATATTGAATGTTGATATTACTGAAGTTTTGCAGAAAAAATTTCAACTTATTTCTTTTAAAATTTAGCTTCTAATAAATGTCACCTTGTTCTTTAGCCTATCTCACCAAACACATATAATTGGTTTTGAAAATCATCCCCTTTAAAGACACAAAAAATGCACAGATATTTCAATGCAGCATTAATTCTAAAATTTACATTTAAAAATTTCTATAAAAACACAATAATATTATTTTTAACATTCACAAAATAGTCACTCATTATCATACATTGTTTTTTTTTTTTGGTCAAGATTATCATACATTGTTTTAAAACAACATATTCAGCATAAAATCACCAGAAGCCTTCATTCTCGATATTCGCAACAGGACCTAGACTACAGACAACTCCTTGAATAGTAGTTGGTTGCACTTTTTTTTTTTTTGGGTTAAGAATTTTCCATTCTTTCAAGTGATACACAACAAACTTTGTGCATCCTGCCACGACGTATCCTTTCTTTAAAAAATAACTTGGTTTCTAATCTTTCGTATCATTCATATTAGGAAAAGTATAGGTAAACAATAAAAATATTAAACAATATAAACAATAAATATTTTGAATATTTATTTTACTAGTGTACGGATAGTTATTTTAATATTAAAATTTAGAAGATTAATTTAAAAGTGTAGTATATTTTTATTTGATTGGTGGTTATTCATATTATTTAACAAAGTTATTGTCTCCTAACATTCTCCTTCATATTATTGCAAACCAATAATTTATCTACTTTCTTCTTCTTTTTTCTCACCATATGTTGCTCACACTAAGATTTAAAAACTATTCTATCCATCTTTTTCTTTATCTTGCTCACATCATAATCTCATAATATATATATTATTTTAAATATGTGTACTTAATTATAATTATGATCTCTATCTTAATTTTTCTTATGATTTATGTTAATTTGAGTATAAAAGTTCTTGCAGATACATCTCTACTATTAAAAATGATAAATTCGAAACATTAAAAATTCAATATAAAAAGATAATGATAATATTATGTCTCTAACTTATTCTGTATAATTTTGTTCAAGTAATTTTTAAACTCAAAAAAATAAAAATATTTTTAAACGATATTAGTCATAGAAATTATATTTATTTGTCGGTAAAAAAAGAGACTTAATTAAATAAAAACATTATACATTTTAAGGTTGCGAAAAAAACTGAAAAGTGGGTATGGGGCTATACCTATATGTTTATAGATGATATTTATCTTTGTTCTTATATATATAGATGATTTTCAGAAAGAAATCGACCTTACATGAAGATAGTTAATTCTTATACGGTAAACTTTTAAAATTCAAATTGCTCAAAAAGTGTCCAAAGTTCCATCAAGTAAATAAATGAGTAAAAAATTAAAGAAAGCATCTTTCACTAAATAAAATGATAACAAAACAGAAATTCACATCATGGCGTGATGTGGCAGGTATGCCATGACATTGAAATTTATGGTCCTCCTCAAGAATAATAAAAATTAAATCAACCAAGAATCAATCTAAAAATATTTTGTACATTTAAAAAATAAAATATTATACGTCTTAAATTTTAAAATTACATATTTAAAATATATATATTAACTAATGATTAGTTAAATCTTATTTATTAATTATTATATCATTATCAAACTTCTATTGCATCTTATAATTCTTATGGATATGAATTAAGAGTCTCGCGGGCTCAATGATTGCTGAATACAAATATTTTCCTGGTTTCACACCATTATTTGCTTAGAAATGTGTTAATATCAAGATGGCATAATATGACGTCGCACCAACCTATATACAAAACAAGAAAAATTAATTATATCTGGCCCGGTTCACGGGTCATCTTTTCATCAGAACTTTCAGTTCACTTTTTTTTTTCTCGTTACCCATAAAAAAAATATTTAAGAAACAATAAAAATCAATCAAAATTAATCTAAAATTATTTTATTTTATATTTATTAATTATTTTTAAAATAAATATATAATATTAAATATAATAGGTATATAATTTTAAAAATTATAAATATAAAATTATAAATATTAAGTTAAATAAAATAATTTTAGATTATTACCTCTTTAGCGTTCCTTAACAAAAGACAAATAACTTGGAAGTCTTTTCAGAAACTAATTACTTTTGTTATTGGGATGCTTCTGAATTGTTGTTATCTAAGTAGAAACATTAGGCATGCCCATAAGCTATAGAAACTAGAAAGTGTATTTTTTATTGCATATTTGGCATTTAAAAATGAACAATATTATTATTGCTACGGTCACGTTATTAATTAGTTGCAAGTGTGATGGACAGATGAACATTATTGTTGGTTCATTATATATTAATTAGCTGGCATTAGTATTAGTTTTTAATTCCCGAAATAAATTAAACTCGATTTTGTTTCGTTCTTGCAGTATGCAACTTAGGGAGTGATGAATCTTTCACCAGTAGAGACTATATGAAGATGCGTTTCCAGCTGAATAGAATATCATTATTGATGGCTCTCTAAGGCTATTAACGCATCATTGTATTTATTCAGTAATTCTGGCTGAGACTTAATTGTTTGGATGTGATCGATCACAATCCGTTGACCATTGTCATCACCAATAATATGCGTGGTCCGCACATATATATTTGTTAATTATTTTTGTGTAAATTACAGAAGGGATCGGAGGGAGAATTCATTCATCATAGAGTTTGAGCCTAAGAATTGAGGGGCGAGGGCGCCCCACATCGTTAACATGCGCATATCACTTTTGGTTTTGGGTTCGATCATCAATGGTGTAATAATTTTAATTTTACCCCCTATTGTTTCAGTTAGTGTTATTCGCTTTGATATCATGGTTGATATTCCCATTCACCATTATGTTTAATTTGTGGTAGAAATGAGGTTCACATCAATGGTGGTAGGAGTAGATGCTTTCTACATACTACCTTGTCCAGCTAATTTTATGCTTAATTAAAAATTAATACTGCCTTCTACCGTGTAGCTACTCGATGTGCCCCTTAGTAATTGAATTAGGCTAAATCTTTAAATCAATTATTCATATAAAATATAGAAAAATACTAGATCATCATAATTTTTTATTGAGAAAGTCTAGAGGTCAGTAATTTTTATATTTTGTGGTCACTACTTAATCATAACAAAAAAGTGAGTAATTTTTCATTATTGAATGTAATCTCATACCATTAAAATTACTATTAATAGTCAATTGATAGTTACAAAACATAAAAGTTACTGACCCCCTAGCACTCTTTTTTTTATATTTTCCTCATATTTTAGTCATCAACTCAATTCTTTTAGTTTAATAATTCAATAATATACTTTTACCTCACTTTAAATATTAATAGCTATAGCTATCTAATAACAAAAAAAAAACATTCTAATAATTTTTTAGTATTTTTCTAAACTATGTATTAAAATTACAAAATACATAATAAAAATATATAAAATAACACATGTATTTATACTTACAAATAACTAATTATATATATATATCACTTTTATTTTCAATAGTATCCTTTAGGGGTGCACAGACCCGGTCCGGCTCGAAGGCCCGGCCCGATGCCGAACACTTTAGGGGCTAATTTGGTGTGATTTCATCGGGTTTAGGGCCGGGTAAGGGTCTCAAAAATAGATCCGGTCATTATTTCAGGTCGGGTCCGGGCCATAGCTCGGGTCACCCGAAGTCGGCCCGGTGGCCCGGTCATCATACACAATTAATATTTTGTGTTATTAGTGATGGATCATGACTATTCTTATGTGGAATTTAAGTATTGTAAACCTTAATATTTTGTATTATTAGTCATTATAAGACTATAAGTTAAGATTTTATAGTTAGAATGCATAAGACTTTAGACTAATGCATAATATTGTGTTATTTGTATTGATTTAAATATTTGGTATTATTAGACAATATTAGTATTGATTGTGGTTTTGCTTTAGTATTGATTGTGGTTATGCTTTAATTTTAAAGAAGGTTTGGTTCTTGTTATATTTTTCTAAGTGAATTTTACTATGTTAAATAATGGTTGGAGTCTTGGAAATTTAAATATTTTTACATGCTAGCTTACAAGAAGGTATCAACGTAATGTAATGTTAACAGCCCGGTTTTCACCCGGTATAATTGTGGCCCGAAAGTGTATTGATTTCATCATGTCTAGGGTCGGGTTCGGGTCTAATAAATAGACCCGGTGTATATTTCGGATCGGGTCTGTGTCACATCAAACCCGGCTTCACCCGACCCATGTGCACCCCTAGTATCCTTAATCTAACCTATAAATTTACACTCCAACTAAAAATTTGTCACTTATCAATAAATTACTAGCTATATACACGTACGAATATGAGATAGCATTTTTGTCTTTCGTTACTATGATAAATATGATAGAATCAAGCTTTTAACAGAAGAAAAGCAAGCAAAATCAGAATGAAACATTATCCATTTAATTTCCTTAAATTTTGTACCACAAAGAGTAGTATCTGTAAATTAAACAATCTCCATCAATCAAACTGTTGTCATGGCATTATCTGAGCATAGGAGTAAAACGCAACCATTACCAATCAATATACATATTGAAAATTACATAAAAACGATTGATAGATTATTATTGTTGACCATTTTGATTGATAAGTGTTGCACTCAAGATAAAGGCTAAGCGTTCATAAGCTAGTTGTCTTTTGTCTCATCCAAGGGAAAACGTTTGAAGAAGATGAAAGGGCCCGTTTACTCCAAAATGTGCCTAGAGCACTAATAATTAAGAGAAGATGGATAGTGAGATCCAAAAAGCTAAGCTAGCTAGGCCCATAGAGGTCCAAATTGAAACACAGACAAGAAAAGAAAGTGAGAAACCACTTTATATGATATGCGCTGCATATGTTGTTTTTGTGGCTTAGCCATTATTCATGAGGGTACCGCACAATCCCAATATCTGTTTGATTAAGACCTCAATTATCAGTGTTCCACATTCTCGCCTTTTTACTTTTGCATTGTATGCCTGTATTTGTCTTAAAATTCTCTAATCAATGCACTCTCAATTCAACTTAGGCAATTATGCCTTGTGCGTGGTCCAAAACTATATGTACTGCTACTTGCACGTACAAACCAACCCAAAATGGGGAGATAAGGTGCATGATATTTCTACTGCACTTTATGTTACAAAACGTTGCAATAGGATATGTGAAATCTGAAACGAGGCACATTAATTAAGGCTATGATCACAATATATATTAACACGTTGTATTTGTACCCTTATTTGGTGCTATAAAGACGTGGATTCTTTGGAATAATCTAAGGCTCACATACCCAAATAATATAAATTAGTTGAGCTACTTAAGTTAATTAATTAATTAGTATTTCCTCTAATTGTTTGTTCTGATCTGCTTCTTTCTTCTTTAATACTTGTTGCCTGCTTTCTGGTCCTCTTGTACACATATTCCACAAACTTGTCCGCTTCAAAGAATGAATAAACAAATTTTGCATTGCATTGAGGACAGATGTGTAATTTCCTTTATTAGTCAAAGACTCAAAGGTGGTAGTACTGTAGCTGTATGTGGATGCAGTAAAGGTTATTGCACTGATGGAATTAATTATGCAGGAGATCCCATTTTGTTTTTTTTTTTTGTTTTTTTGGACATTAGGAGATCCCATTTCAAAATATAAAATCATGAGATCACACACTAGATTAAAAAAACTAAAACAGCCTTCTTGCATTGAAGCACTCTCGCTTTTTTTTTTTTTAAAGGTGGGGTCTGCGTCACGGGTTATCATTCTTGTTACCACTGGGTTTTGGTCATAGACTAGTAGACCACTTTTTTTCTTTACATAATTCGACTAGAGACCACTTAGATGAGATCATGTTTTGTGCGGGCGGCCAACTTATCCCGTGTTGGGCTACCTTTTTGAGCCCAAAAAAATTAAGGGCCCATAGCTAAGACCATGATTGGACTATATATTGCCATAAAACACCCATTACACCACAACCAAAAACACAACAAAATCACCCATTATTCCCATCAAAGTCAAAAATAGTTTTCAATCAACATTATTGAGGTCTATTTTAAATTTTTAATAAACTAGCGCATCATCTAGACATTTCCAAAAGAAAATTAATCAGGTTTCTCCTAGCCTCTCTCCATTTACCCACATAATCTATTTGGTACATAAAATTAAAGTAATACAGTTGACAAGCCTTCATTTGTTAGCATTACCAGCCGTCAAAATCATATCCTAAACAATTGAAGCGCATTAATCTCCCAAAAGAGAAGGGAAAAATATTTATTCCTTTTAGTGTATATTTTATTTTGTTAGGCAATCTTTTTAGGGTGTGTGTAATGTGTATACAGATGGAAGAAATAGGACAGATTATGGAGCCCACGGATTTTGACGAGTCGCACCCAACAATTTAATAACAGAATCATCTTCTTGGTCATTGAATTAATCAATAATCCACCCTCTTACTAGCTTGAAGCATAAAATAGCTAGGTGAGGTTTGGTCCAACAACATCCATCACTCAGTGGAGAGGGATCACCTCTGTAATGCAATACTTATGTGGTGATCTGATCAAGATAAACTAATCCCGAGACACGTGTGCGGCACGCATGCCTTCGTACGTTATCGTAATTGCATATGTATCCCTAAACTTATAAACAAAACCCACATACATATGAAAACGGTTCAACATATATTTTAGTCTAAAAAAAATGACTTTTTAAATTAAGTTATTATTATCTTTTTAAATATGTTTGATGAAAGTAAATATAATAATTAGGAGATTTAGTCTTTTAATATATTGATTCATTAGCTCAATTTCAATAACCAACACTATTAATTTTAGAAAAAGTATAGGTATACAATAAAAATATTAAACAATATGAACAATGGATATGTCAGATATTCAATTTATTAGATTTGCATATAGTTATCCTAATGTTAGAGTTTAGGAGGTAATTTGGGAGTGTAGTATTTTTTTACTTTATTAGTCAATTTTAGAACCCATTATTTACATTATTCACAAAAGTTATTGTCTACCTAACAAAATCTATATTTTATCACCAAAAATTCATACATCAAAATATATGGATCATTGCTCACCAGTTACCACAATTGAAACTTTTCTAAAGTCTAGGGACTCGAGTTAAGGTTTAAAGTAGTTCGTGAAGTTGCACTCAAACTTTAAAATAATCTCTAAAGTTAATAAGTATCCAAATTTATTTTTGAAGTTACATTCCGAAACTCATAGTAGTCCCCGAAGTATTTTCCGTTCATCGAAACCTTGAAACGACATCGTTTTGAACAAAAAAAAAAGGCAAAAGAAAAAAAAAAACTTAGAAAAATGTTGTCGTTTTATATTTAAAAAAAAATCACTTTCTTCTTCTTCAACAGATCACAAAAATAAAAACCAATAACACAAAATATCACAAAAAAAAATCAGCATTAATAAAAAAAGATCAATCTACTTAAACAGCAACAAGTACAAAAAATAGCAACAATAAAAAAATCAATAATAATTACAGAATAGAAAACAACTAAAATTAACCATTGTTGTTATATTAATACAGGATCAGCAGCAACAATCATCCAGAACATTAAAGAACAATGATTGAATAACTAAAAAAATAAAAAAAAATCACCATGGCTAAGAGAGAGAACCGTGCCAAAGGAAAGAAGAGGGAGAACAAACAAAGATGGAGGCTCGCGAGTGGCGCGGTAACAAGACCAAGGCTGGCGAGTGGCACAACGATGACAGAAAAGATTGAGGCTTCGTGCCTCTGCCTCTACTATGTTTGAATGTGAGAGACTAGGTTGGGGTGGGAGATGAGTGGTGCGGCACTGGGATGGAGGCCGGCGAGAGACAGTGACAACAAAGGTTGAGGAGAGCTCTTGTGAATGTGAGAGTATGGTTGAAAAGGAAGAGGACATCAGATTAAAAAGGAGAAGAAAAAGAAAAATAACCTCAGATTAAAGAAGCAGAAGAGGAAAAAGAAGGAGAAAGACGTTAGAGAACAGAAGAGAAACAGTTAAAGAAATAAAAAAGAGAACGGGTTGGGGATGGAGAAGGGAAGGGAGAAGGTTGGGGACGAAAAAGAGGAAGGGAACAAATTAAAAAGGGGATACATTAAGCTTCTTTCTTTTTTATTTTTTTATTATTATTATTATTATTTTGAATTGGGAGTTCTACATTACTTTTTTTTTGTTTAAAATGACATGGTTTAAAGATTTTGATAAATAAAAAATATTTTTGGGACTATTAACTTCAAAGGATAAATTTGAGTAATTATTAATTTTAGAAATTACTTTAAGATTTAAGTATAATTTTAAAGACTACTTTAAGACTTAACTCAACTCTACAAAAAAAATAATATTTTGGATGGCAATTGTATTTTTCTATAATTGAGGGCCCGTTTGGAAAATTCTAGAAGTAGCTTTTTTTAACTTTTGACTTATGAAAAGTAGTAGTATTAATGTCGGGTGCAATTTTCAAAACCAAATTGCAACTTTCTAAGAAGTTATTTTGGAGCTTATAGAGAAGTTAAAAAAAATGACTTCTCTCGTAATATTTCTACTTTTCATTATATTTCTTTAAAATAAGTACTTTTAGAGTTAAAAATCCAAACACAAAATAACTTATTTATAAGTTACTTTTAACAGAATCATTTATTATTTAAGTTATTTTATCAAAAAGAACTTAATTAAGTTAGTTCCAAAATAATTAATTGAATGGGTATTTATTGGGATGCGGCATCGCAGAGATGAAAAGAATTAACAGAATGGGGGTGTGCATGTAGTCCAAAATATAGAAAGGAGGCGTGTGAAGGAAGACAGCACATGAGATGTGGTAAATTGAAGAGTCAGCAATATACTATCGGTATCACCACTTCACTCACTTCCAGCTGCCTCTTTAGTCGTCTTCACCTTCCACCATCATCCAATCCATGTAACCAAAATTAACTTAGCATTCAATTCAATGTGCTTCCTAACATTACGTGTATCCCTCTCATTGTATATATATTGTACTTTACCTTTTCTCTTCTTACTATACTACAATATAAATAGTCCCCACCTCTACTCCCTCCTTCCCTTTTCTTTTCTCTTTCTCTTCCTCTGTTTTTTCGTATATTCTGGGATCAATCCGATCCTTCTAATTTTCGGATTTTCCCTTCTGTTTTTCTTGGTCTCCTCCCCCTGTATTTTCACTTCAATTTCTGCGGTGCCTCGAACCAAATCCAACCATGGAAGAGAAGGTACTCCACTTCAATTCTGCAAATTAAAAACTGCTTCAAAATTAAGTTGTGACATGTATATATAATTCAATTGATTGAATTTAATGATGCAGGTGACGATAATGAGACTCAAGGTTGATCTTGAGTGTAACAAGTGCTACAAGAAGGTCAAGAAGGTTCTCTGCAAATTCCCTCGTGAGTCTCCTCTCCTACTCGTTCAAGAGCAATTTAATTTGAAAATTTAATTCATTATTGAGATATCAAATTGAGTTGATTTGTTTCTTTGGCGTTTGAACAAGAGAAATTCGAGACCAGGTGTACGACGAGAAGAACAACATCGTCACCATCACTGTAGTTTGCTGCAACCCCGAGAAGCTCAGGGATAAGCTCTGCTGCAAAGCCTGTGGCACCATCAAGAGCATTGAGATTGTCGAACCTCCCAAGCCCAAGCCTCAGCCCGAAAAGCCTAAACCCAAGCCCCCGGAGAAGCCCAAGGATCCAGAGAAGCCTAAGCAACCGGAGAAGCCTAAGGACCCCGAGAAGCCCAAGGAACCACCCAAGCCCAAGGAACCCGAGAAGCCCAAGGAACCACCACCAGCTCCGGAGCCTGCTCCGGAACCAGCTCCTGCTCCGGTTCCAGTTCCGGTGCCAGTACCCGTGCCGGTTCCTGCACCTGCTCCTCCACCAGCTCCGGCTCCTGATCCTCCTCCACCTCCGGCTCCGGCTCCAGCACCTCCTCCTCCGTGTGAGCCCGTTCCGGTGTGTCCACCGGCACCACCACCGGCGGTGGTTCCAATTGGGATGTGTTGTGGGCCATGTTATGAAGGTCGGCCCGGTGGGCCGTGCTTTCAGGGGTACGGGGGGCCGCCATCGTGGTACGATGGGTATTACGAGAGGCCCGTGTATGACAGTTACGGTGGGGGCAGGCCGTGTTACGTGAGCCGTTGCGATGAATATTTCTGTGAAGATAACACGTCAGCTTGCTCCGTCATGTGAGATTTTCTGCGCTATTCGCCATCCTCATGCCATGCATCTCTCTCTCTCTTTCTCTCTCTCTTCAACCAATTATTTCTTTCTTTTTCTGGTTATCATTACAAATTCACGGCGAATAATGAATGAATGTGAAAATATTGAAGTCACAGAGAATAAGAGAGTTACTCCATGTAACTCGTCATTCTAAAATATACAGTGTATACCAATATATATAGTAGTAGTAGTTTTAATATCATACATAATTTCTTTCTTGATTTGTTTGTTTGTTTTTTCTTTTTTCAACTTGTTTCTAGTTTTCTAGTGTGTGTATATATATAATAATAATAATTTTTGAACGACGATAACGTCTAATAATTGATGAATACTAAATATTTTCGCTTGAACAAATTCTGCACTACTGCTACTAGCTAGGGAAGCATGATGATACGATAGGTTAGTGAATTAATTAATCGTGTTGACAAATTAGGCGAGTGATGGAACTATATAGCTATTCCGGGAAGTGCATTTATTTGCTTGTAAGCAAATTAAGGGTGAAGTGTGGATTTATTTGATTTACTCAAAAAGAGAAGTAGCTTTGGTAGTGGGGATTGAAATAGTGTGTGTACACGTTGAAATGTATTGTACTTTAATTTCGATGTTATTGGAAGTAATTGAACAACTTTCTAACCACGATCCAACCCACTAATTAATGCACTTTAATTACGTCATTGTCTCCCTTTTCTCTCTATTTTTTTCTTTTCTGTGCTAGCTCCTTTCTATGATCATTTACTTATTATCTAGAAATTTTACACTTTACTACTATACTACTATACTACTAGTGAGTTATCATTTTTCTGTTCGTTGTTGCTGCTTTTCTTATTATTACAATACATAGCTTATATAATTTGCTAGCTAGAAAAATAATAATAAACATTACTATTAAGATTATTATTGCAAATTAAACTTGTTCGTTTGAGATTAATAATGTGTTATTGAAGTGGGAATTTGGAATAGGAATGTGACAAATACGTGAGCTTATGAGGGGTACGTGTTGTTTATATATTTAGAGAAATAAAAATAAGGGTTGGCCTAATATGCTTTAGTTGGTATTGAGGAGTGACCTCAGTAGAAAATGACAACTTGACAACCATGATCCTCTTCTTTATTTCATTGCGATATTATCATTATCAGATCCATGCATGAACCTAGCTAACACACAATAATACAAGGGCCGATCATTCGTATTTTATTTATTAATAATTAATTTTCTAAACGGTTCCGCTACGTTACCAACAGTATATCTGCCAACTTCTGCTAACTCTTATTTATAATTGTGTTTCATGAAAATGTGTTCGTGGATGTGTCTAATAAAAATATCTTTTTTATAGTATTTTCTGGATGTGTCTCTTTATATATGTATTTAAAATATATTAATTATTAGACACATCCACAAACACACTTCCATAAAACACAATTATAAATAAGAGTTGGCAGAAGTTAGCAAATAATATGTTGGTACCCTATACTTTTCCTTTTCTAAACCATGCATTGTAAGCTCACTTATTACAAGAAATTAAGGCTATTCAAATCAGTCATAAATTAGTTATATATTTTGAACTTTTTTTTTTTATTTTACTATCATATATCCTAAAGATAAAAGATATAAGTTAAATATATTATAGAAAATATTTTAATATTATTTATTATAAAATAAAAAACTTTTGCATTTTCAATTTATAAAAATAATAAATAACATTAAAATATTTTTTTATAGTATAGTTAATTTATATTCTAAAGACATTGGATAACAAAAACTTTTTTTAATTCACTTCCTTTAGAAGTGCAAGGTAATTAAAATAAAGGAACTTTTACACATACAAGTTTAGTTTAGTTAGGGGATCGGATCTATTATCAGCCGACATTATTCCCTTTATTAGTTTGGCATTTCCATAAAGTAACATTAGAAAGTGTGTTTCTTATCAAACAAGGGAAAGGGACATTGTAATGTCAATCCAGAGATACAAGTTGCTTTCAGTGAAAGATACTGTATAGTTCAATTATTGTCTTAATTTGCAAAATTTTTATGTGATTCTCATCGACATTCATAGCTGTGCCAATGCTTTTATATTAGGTGGTGTTCATACCCTGGCCCAATAAATAGGGCCCAAGATCTAAGCAAAGAAGCCCAACCCAAAGGGTTGGCCCTCCTCCCGTACCAGCCTTCGTCCCAGAAGTCGGTGCTAAACACGACCTGCTCCAAAGAAGTCGGATACGAGGGTTAGCTGGCAGATAACACTCATTCGAATGAGTAACTGCCCCTAGAAACTCTCTAACCACTTCATAGAGCCATATCTTAACCTCCCTAAGATATGGGAACGGTTATCCGCCTAAAAAGGTGGCACTACTTCAGCGGTGGTTATTGGTTCACCACTATAAATACCCTGACTTCCCTCAGGTATCACTAAGTCCAATACATTCTAAACTTGCTCACACTCTTGCTAACTTAGGCATCGGAGTGTCTTTGCAGGTACCACCCCCCATTCTTTCACACGTACAAGTCGGACGGAGGAACACCGAGTTTCAGGTTCACTCGATAGTCACCTCCCTCACACGTTTGGGCCAACCAACGCCATCCAGCCCACCAATCTCTGGTTACCCACCGTAACATTGGCGCCGTTGCCGGGGACCCGAGAGATCAACCAGTGATGGCGGAAAGATCCCCTGAAGAAGGTCATGTGGAGACAGATTCTGATCAAGAGAATTTGAACACCGGAAACAATGAAGCAGATCAGAACCTCCACCAGGAAGCTAATGATCAACATAGGGAAGGCACCTCCGGAATCAAAAATCCGAAGGTGAACTCCTCGGAGGGGCGCGAATCAGAAAAAGAAGGACCCTCCCACACTAGTGAGCTTATGGGATTAATCCATAGCCGCCTCGAGCAGCTAGAACAGGAGCGGGAACGACAAAGAGAAGCTGAAAAGAACCTAAAAGAGGAGATGGAGCGACGAAAAGAGTTAGAAAGAAAACTCTTAAAATTAGAATCCTCCCTCAAAAGTCGGAATTCCCACGGCGATAGAGAAGATTCTCCCTTAGGAGAGAAAGATCCGTTTAGCGAGGACATAATGAGGGCAAAAGTTCCGAGAAACTTTAGAAGCCCCGATATGGACCTCTACGATGGAACCACCGATCCAAAGCATCATCTGAGCAACTTTAAAAGTCGGATGTATCTGACCGACGCTTCTGACGCTACGCGATGTAAAGCTTTTCCGACAACCTTGTCAAAAGCAGCGATGAAGTGGTTCGACAGCCTCCCTCCGAGGTCAATTACCAGTTTTGAAGACCTCTCAAGAAAGTTCTTGATGAGGTTCTCCATCCAGAAGGATAAAGTAAAGCATGCACCAAGTCTCCTGGGAATAAAACAGGAGGTCGGAGAGTCCTTACGGGCCTATATGGAAAGGTTCAACAAAGCATGTTTGGAGATTCAAGACCTGCCCACCGAAGCAGTCATCATGGGGCTAGTCAATGGTCTTAGAGAAGGTCCCTTCTCACAGTCCATATCAAAAAGACACCCCGCCTCTTTAAATGATGTACAGGAAAGAGCCGAAAAATACATCAATATGGAAGAAAACGCTAGGCTAAGAGACCCAAGTTTGCGACTCGGGCACCCTCCCTCAACGAAAGAGAGGGAGAGGGAAGCGAAGAAGAAGGAAGAGCTCGGCCTTGATAGGCCAAGAAAATATCACTCTTATACTCCATTGAAAGTCCCTGTAGTGGATGTATACAGAGAAATTTGTAACACCGAAAGGCTGCCTCCCCCCAGACCTATTAAGAATAAAAAAGGGGGAAGTCGCGGGGATTACTGTGAGTACCATAAGATATATGGGCACTCTACAAACGACTGTTACGACCTTAAAAATGTGATAGAAAAACTGGCCAGAGAAGGTCGGCTTGACAGATATCTCATAGAAAGGTCGGACAGTCATGGAAAAAGAAAGCGAGATGATATGGACAAAAGAGACCCACCACCGCAAACTCCGGAAAGACATATCCATATGATCTCAGGAGGGTTTGCAGGAGGGGGACTCACGAAATCCTCTCGTAAGAGACACCTCAAGAGAGTGTACCAGATTGAAGAGGGGTCCTCCGACCTCCCCACCATTTCATTCACAAAGGAAGATGGGCGAGGAATAATCCCTGGGCACGACGACCCAGTGGTAATTACCATGATCCTGGCAAATGCCCATCTACACAGAACACTAGTAGACCAAGGAAGCTCGGCGGACATCCTATTCAAGCCCGCCTTCGACAAGCTAGGTTTAGAGGAGAAAGAGTTGAGAGCCTACCCCGACACCTTGTACGGACTAGGTGACACGCCAATAAAACCACTAGGATTTTTGCCCCTCCACACCACCTTTGGAAAGGGGGAGAAATCAAAGACTCTGAGTATAGACTTCATAGTCATCGACGTGGGGTCGGCCTATAATGCTCTAATCGGCAGAGCTACCCTTAATCGACTCGGAGCGGTGGTATCGACACCCCACCTTTGCATGAAATTCCCGACCCCAGCAGGGATAGCAACGGTGAAGGGAGATCAGAAGCTAGCAAGAAAATGCTACAACGAAAGCCTAAACCTGAGAGGAAAAGGCAAAGAGGTTCACACAATAGAGCTCGGTGGAGCAAGGATTAAAGAAGAGTTGCGACCCCAGCCCGGGGGAAAAACCGAGGAGATTCAGGTCGGCGAAGAGGAAGGAAAAAATACTCACATAGGAGCCAACCTAAGGGAAACCTTAAGACAAGGATTGACTAAGCTCCTAAAAGATAACTCCGATCTCTTCGCCTGGAAGGCCTCCGACATGCCTGGGATAGACCCCAAGCTCATGTCTCACAAGCTCTCGGTCTACTCAGGGTCCCGACCTGTGCAACAGAGAAGACGCAAGCTCGGCCCAGAACGAGCCCTAGTAGTAGAAGAACAAGTGCAGGCGCTCCTAGAAGCCGGCTTCATCAAAGAAGTCAAATACCCAACATGGCTAGCCAATGTAGTGCTAGTCAAAAAACAAAATGGCAAATGGAGAATGTGCGTCGACTACACCGACTTAAATAAGGCATGTCCCAAGGACCCTTATCCACTACCAAGCATTGATGCCCTAGTAGACTCTAGCTCGGGTTATCAATACTTGTCGTTTATGGACGCCTACTCGGGATATAACCAAATCCCGATGTACGAACCAGACCAGGAAAAAACATCATTCATCACGCCCAGAGCTAACTTTTGCTACGTGGTCATGCCATTTGGATTGAAAAATGCAGGGGCCACATATCAGAGGCTGATGAACAAGGTGTTTTCCCCTCACTTAGGAAACTTAATGGAAGTATACGTCGACGATATGTTGGTAAAGACCAAGAAGGAAGTCGACCTCTTGTCTGACCTCTCACAAGTCTTCGACACCATAAGGTTGCACGGGATGAGACTAAATCCTGCAAAGTGCGCCTTCGCAGTGGAGGCAGGAAAATTTCTAGGATTCATGCTAACACAAAGAGGGATTGAAGCCAATCCCGACAAGTGTAGAGCTATCCTAGAGATGAAAAGCCCGACTTGTTTGAGAGAGGTCCAACAGCTGAATGGCCGACTAGCAGCTCTCTCCAGATTTTTGGCAGGATCAGCACTAAGATCCCTTCCGCTGTTCTCCCTACTGAGAAAGGGGCACCAGTTGGAGTGGACTCCCGAATGCGAGGAGGCGTTCCAGGGGTTCAAAAAGTTTTTGAGCCAGCCTCCTATCTTGACCCGACCTATACCCGGAAAAGACCTCATCCTATACCTCTCCGTGGCAGACAGGGCTGTCTCAGCAGCCTTGATAAGAGAAGAGGAGGTCAGGCAACACCCAATCTACTTCATCAGTAAAGTTCTACAGGGCCCTGAGCTAAGGTACCACAAATTAGAAAAGTTCGCCTACTCCTTAGTAATAGCCTCTCGAAGGCTACGGCCTTACTTTCAGGCTCACACAATAAGAGTCCGCACGAATCAACCCATGAAGCAAATCCTCCAAAAAACGGATATTGCAGGAAGAATGGTACAATGGGCAATAGAGCTCTCCGAGTTCGACTTAAAGTATGAAACTCGGACGGCGATTAAAGCCCAGTGCCTCGCCGACTTCGTTGCCGAATATGCAGGGGATCAAGAGGACAAACCGACTACTTGGGAACTCTATGTGGATGGATCCTCCAATAAAACAGGAAGCGGCGCAGGCATAATATTGGTAGATGAAAGGGGAACCCAGATAGAAGTTTCCCTCAAGTTCGAATTCCCAGCTTCAAATAATCAGGCAGAATACGAAGCCTTGATCGCAGGATTGAAGCTGGCTGAAGAAGTCGGTGCTACGAAAGTGATGGTATACAGCGACTCCCAAGTGGTGACCTCTCAAATAAGTGGGGAGTACCAGGCAAAAGACCCAACTATGAAAAGGTACTTGGAGAAAGCCTCGGAACTCTTGGGGCGCTTTGCAGAAACCGAGGTGAAGTACATAACTCGGGATCTAAACAGCAGAGCAGACGCCCTACCCAAGCTAGCAAGCACCAAGCCAGGAGGAAATAACAAAAGCCTGATTCAAGAGACTCTCCAGGAACCTTCAGTGGTAAAAATGGAAGACACACTAGAAGTCCTTGAAGTGGTCGGATTGAACCTCGGATGGATGAACCCCTTAGTCGAATACCTAAAATTCGACATCCTCCCTAAGGAGGAAAAAGAAGCCCAAAAAATCCGAAGGGAAGCACAACACTATACCTTGGTGAAAAATGTTCTCTATAGAAGGGGGATATCAACACCATTGCTAAAGTGTGTGCCGACCTCAAAAACCACCGAGGTGTTGGAGGAGGTACACAGTGGAATCTGCGGGAATCATCTCGGAGCCAGGTCATTGGCCAGGAAAGTGATCCGAGCAGGATTCTACTGGTCAACCTTGCAGAAAGATGCCACAGAATTTGTGAAAAAGTGCCAGCCATGTCAAATGCATGCAAATTTCCACGTGACTCCCCCAGAAGAGCTCATTAGTATCACTTCTCCATGGCCCTTTGCAAAATGGGGAATGGATCTGTTAGGTCCTTTTCCCCAGGCGCCAGGACAAGTTAAATACCTAATAGTGGGAATAGATTACTTCACAAAGTGGATAGAAGCAGAACCACTGGCCACCATCACTGCACAAAGAAGTCGAAGGTTCCTCTACAAAAATATCATCACAAGGTATGGGATACCTTACTCCATCACTACAGATAATGGGACCCAGTTCACTGACTCCACCTTTAGAAGCCTGGTAGCCAGTATGAAAATAAAACACCAGTTCACCTCGGTGGAACACCCACAAGCCAACGGGCAAGCCGAAGCGGCCAACAAAGTCATACTGGCAGGACTGAAGAAAAGATTACAAGATGCAAAAGGAGCTTGGGCTGAAGAGCTCCAACAAGTACTATGGGCTTACAGAACAACACCCCAATCCGCCACTGGAGAAACGCCCTTCCGACTAGTCTATGGCGTAGAAGCAATGATCCCAATAGAGATCAATGAGCGAAGCCCAAGAGTGATTTTCCACGACGAGATCAGGAATATACAGGGGCACAAAGAAGAGCTCGACCTGCTCCCTGAAGTCCGAGAAGAAGCTCAAATAAGAGAAGCAGCGCTAAAACAAAGGATGACTACAAGATACAACAAAAAAGTCATTCGAAGGAATTTCACCCCTGACGACTTAGTCTTAATCAGAAACGACATTGGAGTCAACAAATCTGGGGAGGGAAAGCTCGCTGCTAATTGGAAAGGACCATACAAGATCGAGGAGGTCTTAGGAAAGGGCTATTATAAGGTGACCGACTTAGGCGGCACCGAGTTACCAAGGTCATGGCATGCTTGTAATATGAAAAGGTACTACAGCTAAGAAGCGAACTCTACTCCCTGATGTACTCTTTTCCCAGCTTCATGATTTTTTCCCAGAATCAAAGGGTTTTTTCTGGAGAAGGGTTTTTAACGAGGCATCATAGTAGGGGCTAAGGGAAATAAATTATCAAAAGCCCTTAGTAGCAATAAGGTACCTCCTCAATTAATAAAGATCTTTTTCATTTTAAATATCTCTTTTAAATTCCCTTTTTTATTTTTCCTTCTACGAAACGCACCGATTTAAGCTCGACAAAACGTGAAAATCCCATGAACCGACCTAGATGGTCGTCAGGATAAAACGACGAGGTACAAGTCGGCGTAAAGAGGCTATAGAAGTCGATCATGATAAACTCGGAAGCAATCCGACTCATAGGTCGGAAAACGAAGCCGAGTAAAGCTAAAATGAATCGCAAAAGTAGCCTAAGTGACGAAAAACTCAATAAAACAAAATTGAGTACTAGGAATAACAAAAAGAGATAAGGAAAAACTATGAAAGAATAGCAAGGCTGCCTTAAGAAAATTCAGAAAAGCAGGCAAGCCCCAAAGAAAAGGTTTTTTTTCCTAGAAAAGATCAAGGAGTCAAAAGAACCACGAACAGAAAAAGCATGCGCACATAAGGTAACTCAAAACCTTTATCCAAAAAAAAAGGGTACTTATTTTTTTAACTTACAATAACCCTTATAAAAAAGGGGTATCATAAAGTGTTTTGTTTACGGCCCTAAAAGGCCAAAAAATTGTTCAAACGCTACCAAAATAAATAAAGAGTTTAAAAAAGAGGGGCCCACAGGCCGGGCCCCAATAGCCAAAATCACTTCTCAAGAGGATCACCACCAGCAGAGTCAGGGGGAACACCAGAAGCAGGAGTCGAAGAGGAAGTCGGAGGAGCGGTAGAGGAACTCGGAGCATCCTTGGAACGAGGAGGGGACTCTATGATCCTCTGACCCCGAGTCTTTAAATCAGACTCAGACTCCACCACGGGGACAGGAGGATCCACGATGGCACCATCAACTACAATCTTATCAGGGTCCAAAGGAGAAAGGTCCAAGTCAGGAGCAATAACTCCGACCTGTTCCTTGAAAATCCTCCAAGCCTCGTCAGCACCATCCGCAATAGAGTCCTCCAACTCGGTATAGGCCTTCCGAGCGTTCAGCAAGTCATTCTTTACAGACACAAGATCAGCAAACAAACTGTTGTAGCTGGCTTGCGCTGCTTTCCTCAAATCCATCTCCATGTTGCACTGGGCTTGCAACTTCTTCCCCTTCTCTCTGAGGCTGTCCCTCTCCTCCGTCAGTTTGGCGACTTTCCCCTCCAACTCCTTCTCATGCTCCTGATATATACGAAGCCTACCCTCCAGCTCCTCGACCCTCGAGGTCGTCCCTAAAGAGCTGATGGGAGTCTTCTCAAATATATCCAAGAGTTTGCCACAAACCCCCGCCGTCTTGAGACTCTCCTCAACCACAGTAGTGAGGTAGTGCCGAACAGAGACATCATCCATACTCATACGAGCATGAGGATAGATGTTCTTTCGGACGAACGCAAGAGCGTCCGCCTCACCAGTAGCGCCAGACTCTAAGGTCTTGCGCTTCTTTGGCTCTGGTTCAGGAGTAGGTCGGACGGGAGGGGGCGGCAGAGAAGAAGCAGAGGAAGAAATTACAATAGGTTGAGAGGAAGTCCCGACGTTCCGAGGAGGAGGAGGGGGAGAGACAACCATTCTAACACCTCCAGACCTGGCTCGAGACTTTGCCTTGGCTTCCTGAACCCTCTGGTAAGACTCTTGAGCATTTTTCTTTGCCATCTCTACAAAAACAAAATGATAGCTAAAATCAGATAAAGTCGGAAAAAGAAATCGCAAGTCGGAAATAAGCAAGAAGTGCAAAAAGCTACCTAATTGTGGCTGGACAAAGGCCGGCGACCCCTGGAGAAATTTTTTAGTATCCAAGTATGGGGCCCTCCCCCACACTTCTCGGAGGAACCCCACAATGGCTACCTCGACCTCATTTAGGTCATCTAGACCATATTTCTCGCAGGGGGAGGCCTCCAGCCAATATAAAGGAAATCGGGGAGAGGAATGCTCATCCAGGAAAAAGGGGTGGTGACCCTCTACAGCTTGCACTTTGAAAAAATAGTTCTTGAAGTCGTGAAAGGACTCGTCAAAAAGGGTAAAAAGCCTCCGACCTTGAATGGCTCGAAAGGACACCCACTGTTGCTTATTATTTAGCCCACTGAAGGGTTTGGTCATATGGAAAAGGTAAAAGAAAATCCTTAGAGAAGTCGGAAACTCTAGAGCCTGGCTGATAAATTGATAAATTTTTAGAAAACCCCAAGAGTTGGGGTGAAGCTGGGTGGGAGCCACTCGGCAATGACGCAATACAAACATTTCAAACTCTGAAAAAGGGAGGAAAACGCCCAAACGAGTGACCATACTCTCATACATAAAAAAGAAATGAGGGGCCGTCTCGTCAGCCCTCCCGAAACAAACCCGGTCTTCTGGACCCGGGACTACCAACTCGTACTTGGGCTCATCTTCTTCAGAAGTACAAATTCTATAGTGAGTACGAAGGTGGGTGATAAATTCAGTGTCAACGGAGGGCTCCTCCCCTAGAACCGTAACGTCTACCCACTGGGAGAGAGCATCTACGGAAGCCATTTTCTTTTCTTAAAAAAGGGGGTGACAAGAAACCTACAAAAGAAAAGAAAAATCAACACACGGTCTCTAAGGGAAGGGGCACGGAACTAAAGCCTACAAACCAAATCTACCTACAAGATAAAGGCACGCAAATAGAAAACATGTCACAGAAGGGAAAAAACTAACCTTTGAGTCTGAAATCAAGACAGGAGGAAGTAAGAACCTTCGAAACGCAACAATACAGCACGAACAAATGCAAGGGAAATTTGAAAGATTGCAGAAACGAAACAACGAAAGAGAGGGAAAGTATTTATAAAAACGTTAGGGGCATACTGGTAAAATGGGGGCAGTCATTAATAAAGATGCACCGTTACCAAGGCCATTAAATCTCTACACACACCCCTAACGGACACGACGCTTGATTAGACGTAACTGTTAGAACCGAAAGGTCAAGAAAGATCACGTCGGTTCCTAAACCATCACGTCGGTCCTCCTGCAAATCGGCCAAAACCCCGAGTTGAATACTCGAACCCAACTCTTAAAAAGAAATTGGGCTCGAGTAGGGGCACTGTTCATACCCTGGCCCAATAAATAGGGCCCAAGATCTAAGCAAAGAAGCCCAACCCAAAGGGTTGGCCCTCCTCCCGTACCAGCCTTCGTCCCAGAAGTCGGTGCTAAACACGACCTGCTCCAAAGAAGTCGGATACGAGGGTTAGCTGGCAGATAACACTCATTCGAATGAGTAACTGCCCCTAGAAACTCTCTAACCACTTCATAGAGCCATATCTTAACCTCCCTAAGATATGGGAACGGTTATCCGCCTAAAAAGGTGGCACTACTTCAGCGGTGGTTATTGGTTCACCACTATAAATACCCTGACTTCCCTCAGGTATCACTAAGTCCAATACATTCTAAACTTGCTCACACTCTTGCTAACTTAGGCATCGGAGTGTCTTTGCAGGTACCACCCCCCATTCTTTCACACGTACAAGTCGGACGGAGGAACACCGAGTTTCAGGTTCACTCGATAGTCACCTCCCTCACACGTTTGGGCCAACCAACGCCATCCGGCCCACCAATCTCTGGTTACCCACCGTAACAGGTGGTATCTATCTGAGTTTCGTAGATATATAGCAACCACCAAGCATCAAGATTATTAATGATGTGGATTTATATATATTAGTTAATCTTCGCGATTTATATATATAGCAACCGCAAGTCATCCAATTTTCCATTCTCCCTCTTTTTCCTATGATATCTACTAGTACCACCAGGCATCCAATATTAGAACAGATTTATAACTTCTCATTTTGAAGCTATACTTTCGTTTTTAACCTCAACAACCGATAGTGTGCATGGTTACTTGTATTATGTTTGTTAGTAAAAGGAAAACCCGAAAAGGATAGTTTTATCTATTTTTCAAACCATCTGTAACCCTAAGTGAAACTCTTTTTTCTACTCATTTTTATGTATTATAGATATATTTATTTGTATTGTCTCCTTCTATTAAATTAAATTTTAAAAAAAATATGACATAATATAAGAAAAATCAACCAAACTCAAAAAAAATTTTATTTAAAAGAACACCCTAAAAATATAATCATTTATATTAATTCCTTTTGCCAACTTAAATTTTTTGAAAAAGTAATTGTATGACATCATTTTTTTCGAAAACTAACATTAATAAAAGATTTCACGAAAGAAAGATTTCTTTTTTTTGAAAAAAGATGAAAGTAATAATATAGAGTTTAAAGTTACTATTAGGACCGTCAAAATGTGTTAAACCTATCAGGCCAACCCATTTAACTGTTTAAACGAGTGGGTATTGTCTCTAAAATTATGTTCACTTAAATTTCGAGTTGAATCCGATTAATCCAAAAAAATGACAGGTTAAACAGGCTATGGGCTAAATGGGTAATCCATTTATTTTTTTAGACATTTTGTTCTTAAAAAATAACATTTTTAGCTAATATTTCTTCCAATCCAACTCATCAGCTTAAAAAATACTATTTGGTTTAAAAGTATTATCTTTTGCCAAAATATTAAAAAAAATAAAAGGATAAACGGTCAGTCCATTTAATCTATCAGACTGATGATCATAAACGGTTTGAACTGAAAAATTATGACTAGTGAATAAAGTGAACTTAAATGAATCAGATCTAAATGACCCGACTGACTCGTTTAACAGCCCTAGTTGCTATACATATTATTGTTTTTATTTTTATGTTGAATCTATTAACAGAGCGATGATCCCGTTTAGGAGTGTTCATAGATTAGATCCGATCCTCAGTGTTTATTCGAATCTGAATCGAAAATGGCGAATATTGATCCGATCCGCAAAACTATCAGATTGGATCGGATCCGCACATTAATAAGATCGGATTGTGGATTTCATGTAGGTATTCGCATATTCGCGAATCTGCAAAAATAAATAAATAAATAAGTAAATATTATTTTTATGTTTTATTTCAACTAATAATTATTATATATATTGTATTATTTTATTTTTATTATTTAAAAAAATATATTTAATAATATTTTAAGAGTAAATATATTTAAAAAAATAAAAAAAATTATTGACATTTTTTTATAAAAATAAACTTTTAAAATATTTTTATGTTTTATAGATATATTTAAGATTTGATCTGTAAATGTGCGGATTGGATCGAATTGGATCCAAACCTAAAAATAACATATATTAAGACTTAGTTTGGAAAAATTTTTACTTTTCAAAAGTAGTTTATAAAAGTTTACTTTTAAAAGATGGCTTTTTAAAAGTTGTAACATTTATGTTTGGTAAATCAAATTAAAAATAGCTTTTAATAAACACAAGTAACAATAATTGTATTTGGTAAAATAGTTTTTAAAATTTAAAAATACTATAATGACATAAATACAAGCATTACATTTAAAAATTAGTTAAGATATGAGGTTTTATTAGACTTTTAAATTTTAAAAAGTACAAGTTAATTTTAAAAAATTCTATCTTAAGTATTTTAAAAATATTCAGATCTTTTAAAAATTATAAATATAAGTACATAATTATTTTAATTTACTAAATACAAAATAAAAAATTTTATCAAATTAAATCTAAATTTAATTCAATCCGATGATTTTAATGTGAATCGAACCACAACTCCGTTCATCCCTAATTGCGTTTAATAACGAGCTTAATTCAAAGGATTTGTACTTTCGTAGGAGAGTTTGCATTAATGCAGCTTAATATGGCAGGGCATGCAGTCGCATCATGGACAGCATAGAGTCCATAATTGATGATAATGTCGAAACTAATCGAATTGAAGGAGAGTAGTCATGCATCATCATCTTGTGTCGGCACCGTCCCCTTTCCATTTTTCTGACACATCACACATCCAATTTTATATACTAAGAAGAATTAATTTCAAACTCCATGTGATTATTAGTAGTAGTTAACTTTATGGCATTGTATAGTATGTTACTAAAAGCATGAACGTGGTAGTGTACTACAACCCATGTAACTCATGATTTAATTAAGTAACTATTCATGTGGGGCTACTCACATGATTATCATGTGCATGGTACGAGGAAGATCAGATCCATAGGTTCAGGGTTAATGCTGGTGGTGATTAACCCGGCCCCCCATAAGTACGACAAACCTCAGCAATTATATATTCTCTTGCATATATATGCATGCATGCTTGCCTTGAAATATTTGATGAACTGGAGAAAGAGAGAATAGTATACATATTACAGATATAATCATTTATATAATTTTTTATCAGTTTAAGTTGTTAGAATTAATAATTTTATGGTATGATATTAAAATTTTATGTTTAAAAAAGATAATTTTTGAAATGAATAATTTAATGACAATACTTCCACAGAATAACACAAAGAATACGTAGCCAAGTTAGATGACTAATCCGTCTACATGCATGTGTATCGGTGTAAGAAACTCAATCGGATAGACTACTCTAAATTTTTTAATAATTTGATTCAAAGAGAACAGAAGCTAGCGTTGATTGATATATTATTAATAATAATTAATGTTTATTTGAAGAATCTGAAACTTGAAAGGTAATGGAGTAGCTAGGAAAATTCTTGGGGGTAATAATTAGTAATTCATAATTTTATTGGATAATGTTAGGTAAACAAAAAAAACAGTCAAAACTTACCTTATTTAGCATTAATTAATTGTCGCAATAATTAATGAATGTTAAATAAAGTAAATTATGACTGTTTTTGGTTGATTTTCTTTGCGGAATTTTATTTTACAAATAATGTATGCTACATTTTGTTCGAGAGGGTTGTCTTTAATTTATGACGGAACATTTCGGACCCATCCACGCACCTCATCATCCAAAGGCAGACAGTACCCAGTAGAAAGTAGGAACACCGCGCATAGTTATCGATCCTTTGTAAAATCAATTAAGCTCCCACCCACATACATTGCTGTCAAAATCAGATACATATTTTTCTGCTTTGGCCCTTAGCTCCGTGCAAATATGTGCTATTGTGCTTGATGCCGTGATATGTCGTTTTAATTTTGGAAGTTTAAACAAGTCAAACATTCTTTCATACATTACAGACCTGAATAAGTTAGTTACTTGCAAAAACTAAAATGAATATTAACCAATAAAATATTAATTTATTATTTGTATTTATTTTTTTTAATACACAGGTAAGAAAGACCAATAAACTTAATTGATCAAAACAACTACTCCGGAGTAGATAATAGATAGATAAAATTTAGACTTCACTCTAATTTTATCTATAAATTTAAATTTTTCTATTTGAGTTCTATTCACATTTTAAAATTTTTAATTTGATTCGTAAAAAATAAATTTATTTTAATCAAACATAATATTTAGTTATTTCATATTTTTCATAATATTAAATATCTATAAATATATAATGGTTAACTAGTCAAATAGTAAAACCACACATTATATTTAACGTTGTTAGATGATTTTTGAGAGAATGACAAGTGTCTCGCAAACCTTTTTAGCTGAAAGAAGGATGTAGCATTGTTTTGCACAAAGGTTCTTCACGCAATGGAAGGGTAATTAAGCATACTGCAATAATTTGAGCGAGATCGATGGCAAGTTTTGGGCGTAATTCTTCAAAAATTTTCAAATTTCAATCCTTTTTCCTATGTCCTATCTATTTCTGGCTTTCTCTCTCCTTTACCCACAAAAATCAGAATCACTCTCTTCCCTTCGACACTCTTTCTCTTTTTCTCTCTTCTCTGATCGTACTCCTCATTTTTATCTTCATCTCAACATCTGGAAATTGTGTTCCAAGTCACCAGAGACGGCTAGGCATTCACTCATCAAAATAGAGCTAGAAGTTGTAAATGTCATCGCCTATGGGGCGCAGATGAAGCCTTTCTTTGTCACCACTGGTCAGTTGTGAAAGGAGCAGAAGCTAGCCGGAAAATTCACAAGTTAAGGAGATAAAAGAGCCCATTAAAGAGCTCATCAACAATGTCCACTCCTCCTCTTCCTCTTTCTCTCACCAACTGTAGCCTTATTTTTTCTTGAACTGATAGCTTTCATTTATGGCCTCAAGGAGCGATTAATTGAAAATAGAGTCCTACATCTTGCTAAAATCATGGTAATTTTTTTATTTTTTTAAGACTTTTGCGTTTTCTTAACAGTGTTCATGTACATGTATTCTTATTAAACTATGTATTTATGTTCTTAGTAAGATTCATGTTTTGCTGTTCTAGCAACAAACAAAGCACAGAACAGAGTTTGAGGAAATATGAATTTGGGGATCATTGGAATCTTGGAATCGAGGACCGTGCGAAGCCTCAGGTGTACAATGAAGAGCACGAAAACAAGGGTCTTCAACAACGTGTCGCCGCAGTAAGAAACAAAAATTGAAGAACTCGCTATCAGAAAAATGGAACGGCGATGGAATCTGCTTTACGTCACGTGCCTAAAAGCAGGAAAAGATTCTTTCTTTCTTCTTCTTCGTCCATATGCACACTATTTCTGTTGTTATTTATCTATTCTAAAGTGGGGTTAACAGGGCTTCAGTTTTCAACATTCGAGTTCTTTTCTTTTGCTGATTGCTTTAAGTATTAATTTTTTTGGTCCCTTTTGTTTTGATGTTTAGGTTTCACACATATACAAACGAGTTGCAGCTTAAAGTGTTGTTGTAAATGGTTCTGTAATTGGTGGGTAAAAATAGGTAAGCATAGGATTCTTGCAAAACTCAAGCGCCTTGATCATGACAATAAATTATTGATTGGTTCTTTCTTTATTTCTTATAATTTTGATTTGCTTACTAGGTAAGTGGAATCTAATTTTGTTGTAACCAAAGTCCTTTGCAAATTCTAAATTGTCTGTTATCTGTCAGAATTTCTCGTAAACTTTATTGCTATTTATTTTTCAAACTAATTAATTTCCTGTATTTTCTTAAACTATGCAGAAAAAATTGGAAGAGCTTGAGACAATAGATAATGTGTCAGTCATATGTATAGAGTAAGAATTTCTTTGGGTAAAAAAGAAATCAGTAATTGCTGATATATGATATAAGAAGAATGTTGAAATTGATTATGAGATCTATTAATTATTGTCTCAATTAGAAGTTCACGTGGTTCTTATTCTTATTAGTTATTATGATATTGGTATGGATTAAATTTCAGCTTGCCACAAAACGTGGAAAGTACGAGTATAATTGTACTTTTTGACGAATGAATCCTTGGTTTCGTTGTTAAAGATTGTTCATGAAATAAGGCTGAATTTGTTGTTTGTGGCATCACTTGAATTCTTTAAATATGGGCTGAATTTGTTGTTTGTGGCATCACTTGAGTTCTTTAAATATGGTTTGTGACAAATTTATTAACTTCTCTTTATGTTATCCCAATTTGAAATATTTTTATATAGTTGTAGTTGTTTGGAATATTGGGTAATCACTAAAAGTTGTGCTGTTTCTGTGAAAATACATGACTAAGGTAATTAGCAACTAGATTGTTTGAAAATTTACTTGCCTAACATTATGTATTGTTACTTTTGAAATGAAGCTTCAACTGATAGTAAGCTAGAGATCTTCAAGTACCAATCTTTATTCAATGAATTGAAGCACCATATATTTTTTTTAGTACATCTATTTTTTTCCTGTTTAATCAAAATGGTTGACTTAACTGTGCAAATGAAAAAATTTACTATTTCAATATTACTTAACAAAAGCATTAATTAAACCTGACCAATTCATACTACCTGTTCTCTTTTGTTTTTCTATAAACTTAATTGAAGGTTTTTGTTTTTTGTTTTCAATTTACAGGTGACAATGAATTCGATGAATTTTACTTCCAAAAGAAGTACATTGAAAGTAAATTTTCATTATAAATAAATAATAAAATTGGATCTTCTAAGTTTCTCCCTCTTCTTAAAGAGGGAGATAATATTGTCTCTCCCTTTAAAAATTATGCTTTATTTATGTTAGAGAGAGGCAAAAATATTCAGATCTTCTCATGTTTTAAGTTGTGTTTCAATCTCCACCATTAAAAGATAAACATTCAATTTTAATCAATGGCCAAAATTGAAATATGACCAACAATATGAAAAGATCCAAATACAACAAAAAAACAAAAAATAGAAGGAAAGGAAACAATAATGTGTACTAGAGTGTTCTAAGTGTAGCACCTGTGATGCACGAACGTGATAATGGCAAAATCATTGAAAACTTTTGAAGTGGTTATCTGGTCATCTTTGACATTTGCTTGATTTTTTGCATTTTGATTATGATTCCACCCACAAATTAGGACTTAAGAGGTGCCTTTTAGCATTATTTCAATTATTACTCTAATGTATGTTGGCATGTGTGGAAGGTTATCAGAGAAGATCTTTGTCCAATGGGTTAAAGAGAGTTAATCTGGCAGCAATTCCAAAACCACCATTTAGGGGAAGAAAACGAAAATGCTAGCTTCTGATTGGATGATTAGAGTAAACAATGGATTGAGAACTTATTGTCCCTCAGGTAATGAAGCAAAACTCTCTTCTGCAGCAATTTGGGCGCGATCTTTTCCTTTCAAATAAGGATTTGAACACCAAATTTTGAGCGCAATTTTTTTATTTGAAATTAGAGTTTAAAATGACATCCTCAAGCGCCTCTACCACACCGAAGATGCCCCCTCAAGGTCTTTTCGCCCACAATTTTCGTTTAATTTTTGTTTTAGTTTAGATTTTGAGGGATTTATTATTAGCATTATTAATATTTTTTTGTGGATTCAGATATGATGGAGATGAAGGTAGAAGTCGTGGCGATGCTAAAGTTGCTGCATCGCTGGCGGCATTCTTTCATAACCCGTTGGCTGTGCAGGAGTTGAGGGCTAACAAGGAAGAATTGCGAGTAGAAAAATTGAAGGACAAAGAGGAAGTAGAGGACTTAACTCAGAAAATGGATAAGCTGTGGTATCGAACTCTCATCCCTAGACCTCAAGCTTCATCTCTCCAACTCAAGTAATCGGTACACTCCTATTTTATCGATACCCCATCCTTCATTTCTCTCTATTTTCTATAAATTTGGTTCCAATTTTACTTTTTATGATGTTGGGTACCCTCAAAGTTGGCAACTTTTTTACCTTTTTGCATTTCTGTCTGTGACAAGCAATCCCTTATGAGTATGTGATCATGCATCCTTCACTAAATTCATTAAAGAAGATGAAGTTTGTGTTGCTGCTAAAACCTGAGAGGTTATTTTGTCGGAGAAGTATTTTTATTGTGGTAGTGTTGTATATTTCATTGTGTCACCTTTGCTTACCATTTAGCTGCAATTTAATGATACTTGCTTGCTTTATGATCAGTTGACAAGAATGGACCTTTGGTTGATGGATGGAAGTGGTCGAGGCCTAATGGAGGATATGCAGGACTAACATCAGCAATGAAGACATGAAAGATTTAAACAAAACAAGGTATACTCAAAACAAAACTACATTTTATTTTTTAAAAAACGCTTTTTTCAAAACACCTTCCCTTTTGGGTGTTAATCATAGGCCAAAATGGATTGAGTTGAATTTGTCATTTTTCTGTGATTGATATGGATTGAGTTCTACTAATATTTGGAGCAAAATTTATGTAAAATTGATGATTATGTCCAAAAATTAATAGGATTGGTACCTTTTAAATTAATGATAATGCTATCATAATTTTTTCTCAGCTAATAATTAAAATTAAGAGGTGTTTTCTTTTTGCCCCCAAATTTTTAAACAGGGTGAGAAGTATGATATAGATGGTGTGAATTTGGATGGCAAATATAAAGATTGGCAAAATAAATTTCATTCTGATTTAGTACATTCTTAGGTCGGTTTGTTGGGATAACTTTTTTTGATATTTTTCTTTGCACTTTTTTGCTTTGCCTCTTTACTCTTTGGTAAATCGTTTGAAAGTTTGTGTATTTGAATGAGTTATAGGAGAAGCTAATATTTTTGTTTAATCCTATCATTTGTTTTGAAAGAAAGGGATTTCACTGTTGAGCAATTTGCAAGGGTGATTGATGCATACTATATGCTTAGCAAATCTTTGTCTAGAACAATTTACATGCATGGTAAGCATTGTCATTTGTGAAGATTCCAAAATTTTTAATGGTTTATTACACTTGTAGAAGTTTTTGTAGAATCTAAAGCTCTTGAAGGTTCAATGATAATATATTTGTGATGAAAAACTTTTGTTTTACCTCAAGAACAATTAAATCAAAGTTGCCATCGTTAGGATTTTCTTCAATCATTTATTGTTGAATGTTTTTCTATTGTGTTGCTAAAATATGTTGTACCATGTTTTTGTTCCAAATGAAGCTTGATGGAGTAGAAACAAAATATTTTTAGATTTGAAATTACTAGCGGAGGTGATTGAACATTTGCGAAATTTATTTTTTAATTAATTTATGTTGTGTAAAGAAAATTTAAAATGGCTTAAAAATTCCCTATTTTTTGTGCATCTATCTTACTTGAGTTTCGTAAAATTTGATATATTTGTCTTTATAATTAATTCACTTTATTTAAAGATTTCTTGATCTTAGAAAAAATGTGTATAAATTTGCCGAATTCTATATGACATAGCATAGTTCAAGTGATCAAAGTAGATAATTCTTTCATAGAACTTTTATTATTTTGACTACTAATTATACTGTTGTTTCTTCTTTTGTGGAATTATTTCTTTGAAAATCAAAATTTCATGCCTTCCTGCATCTTTTTTTTCTCAGCTGGTAACAACGAGATTGCTGCTTATATTTACATGTGATCTTATAATAAGGATTGTTACTCGCTTTTATGCCTCAACATTTTTGTGTTGAAGATTGGTAATGAATTGTTTGATTACACTTAATGATGACCAATTAATTTTTTTTTGTTTTATTGAGTAATAATTTTTTCTTTTTCTTATAACTGTAATAAATGTTTGATATCTATAATTTAAAATAAATATGACTGTCCCTTATATTTTACTTAGTGTTTTGTAGATTTTTCATGTTTGGTGGATAGAATAATAGAAAAGAATGGGATTAGTTTGGTTTCATCTTGGGTAAAATAAGTTACTATATTGAGTGATTAGATATAAGTGTAATGATATCTATCGCATAGATTTTGTATATATATATATATATATGTATTTGCATGTGTTTTATCTCTTTTTTTTTTCTCTTATAAAAGAAATGTAAGTGTGTTTGTTTGAGTAACATTTACTTACAACACATGATACTTTATGGCTAAGTTTAGCCATTTTCATCCATCATTTATATATATATTTGATTTGAAATCATTTTATTGTATTGTAATGACTCTAATTTTTTTATCATTTAGGATATATATGTGTGTATCCGTTAAATTTTTATTTTTTAAAGAGATAAGATACTCTAAGGAGTATTTGGCTATTTTAAAGAGATAAGATATTTAATATTCATGAAAAATATTTCACTCATTTTTTTGTTTTGACACTTTCTTTTAAACATTCTTTAATATTTTTGTTGTAACACTTTTTCTTTGTGAGAGTAATTAAATTAATTGCATCCAAAATTTTTATTATTTTTTCTTGCAATAGCTTAGTGTTTTTTTTCTTTCTTTTTGCTTAGTGTTTTATTTTTATTTTTCTTTAGTATATAAAGTGGATGAACATGATAAGTTATGTTGTTATATAATATTTGTTTGATGCATAAAAGAAAGTTTATATCTTACTCTGTACATAAAATAAGTGAGGTGAAATTGAGTTTAAAAGAGTAGAATCTAATCTGTTATTTGTAAAAGGTTCAACATCCTTATATTGATAAAAGTGACATTCTTTATCCTAATTAATTCACAATTTGAAGGCAAACTTAGAAGAATTTGTAATTAAATGGTTCTTACCCTAAGAGAAATAGCTTCCATAAGTATTATAGAATTCTTAATTCTATTAATTTATTTGATAATTTTTATTTTTATTTCTTCAATTACAAAAACAGAAGAAAGATTTAGCCTTTTTCATTTAAAAATAACTATTGCATGATTATAATTCAAGTGATAAATTACTAATTAATATTAGAACAGAAAAAAAAAAGATTTATTCAAAACGTTAGAAATAAAAATAATACTTTATTCTTATTATTTAATTTGTTCTGTCTTCAAGTCGAATACAAGCACAAGGTTAGTGGATTGAAAAAATTAGGGTTAAGTACTAAAATCGTCCCTAAGGTAAGGGGCGAAAATCAAATTCGTCCCCGACCTTTTTTCGTTATTAAAATCATCCCCAACGTTCAAAAACGCTTTACAATAATCCTTTCCCAAATTCTTGGACCAAAATACCCTCATCATCATCATCATTCTCCTCTTCACCTTCCTCACCCCACCACCTCCACTGCCAGAACAGAAGCCTACATCTAACGCGAACCACCACCACCACCAGCAGTATCATCATGGTCATCATCACCATCATCAGAACTTTCTCCAAAATCAACCAAAATCAACCAGAAGTCCAAGATAGAACAAGAACCCACCACCACCACCACCATTATCATCATGGTCATTATCATCATCATCATCAGAAAAAGAACAACAAAACTCAAAACAGAACCCACCACCACCCCCACTATCATCATCAACACCAGAACCCATTACCACCCCCACCTCAGAAAATCATAACTCAGAAAATCAGAACTAAAAAAATCAGAATAATCAAAACTCAGAACCATCAACAAACTTCAAAACTAAAATTCTTCCTCTTTTATTCTTGCTCTGCTTCTTCATCTTCTTTTAAAGAAATTCAAGCAACATGAACTTTAAACAATAATCAACAAATTCAGCAACAACAATATTCTAAATTTAAGCCAAATCACAAAAAATTAAATTATAGATATTCCATAACAAATTTTACAAAAAATTCAAAAATTCTACAACAAAAATTCAGTTCACAGAAGAAGAAGAAGAAGAAGCGGACAATGAGGGCGAGGAGGAGGAATAGTGGCGGATCACAGGCGGCGGGGCGGCGGTGCGGCAGCGGGGCGGTGGTGCGGCTTCCCTTCCCTCCCTCCCCCCACCCCCCTTCTCGCGCCCCAACCCCCTTCTTTCTCTCCTCCCGTTTCTCTCTATATCCCTTTCTTTTTTATTTATTTATTTTATATTTATTTTATTTTATAATTTTTTAATGAGGGATAGTTTGGTAATAAAAAAAATAAAATTGGTAAAAAGGATGATTTTAAAACGTTTTTGAACGTTGAGGATAATTTTAATAACGAAAAAAAGTCGAAGACGATTTTAATTTTGACCCAAGACGTTAGGGACGAAAACAATACTTAACCCAAAAAATTAATACAATATCGCTTATTATCAGATGGAATTTTGAGAAAAAAAAGAGTGGAAGTGAACTTTTTCTATAGCCCATTATTATCATCACCAATTTCAAGTAGATAATATTTAGTATGCCATTTTTTTAGTAGTTATGTATTATTTTGGATTAGAAAAATTTTTTTCGAACAAAGACATATATTGTGTCGGTAGGTTTTTCATTTAAGAAAATCATTATATTTCTTATTGAAAATTAATATGCGAAGTAATTGATTTAATAGAATGGTATCTTATTAGAGAACATCAAAATTAAATAAAAATTCCATTATATAGTCAAATATATTTAAATTTTAACTTATATCTTTCTAAAATTACTTAAAATAATTTCAATTTTACACATATATCTTTTACTTTAAATCCTTATAATAGTTACAACTTTTTATAATCAATAAATGTACTTAGTTTTTAATAATTGTTTAGATAAACAATAATTTTTTTATTTTTTTCATATTGTGCAAGGTGATGGACATAGTATAGAATGAGTAGTTCTTTTATTTCGTAATTAAATCCAAATTTTATATCTTGAAATAATTTTATTTTTTATAATTTATTGACTTTTACTTTTTACAAAGATTTTATTTTTTATTTTTTATTTTTGCAAAAATAAATTTTAGTAGATTTCATTTAAGAAGTATGTTAAGATAATGTGTGATATACTAGTTTTTCAACATATGATGTGGGTGGTATTACTTAGATTATTTCTTTATCAATAATAGGTTTATCATTGTGATTATTTTTTAGTGAGAGTACATAAAAAGTACATAGTATATAAGGTGAAATAACTCAACAAATATTTTTTAAGGGGATTTTTCATTCTCTCCAACAATGAGAAGAACTTATTTTTCTCCCTCTCTTAATTCCTTCTGGTTCATCAAACCATCAACATCACAGCTTAAACAGTTTAGGGCATGAAAATTTCTTCGGATGGGATGGGAGTTAAGTACTAAAAGAGGGATTATAATATAAAAATGATTGTCTGCTGCTAAGTACCAAGAAATTTTGCTTTTAACGTGAAAGGATCATCCAAGAAATAATTTATTTAAGTTGTATAGAGTATTGAATTGTAAGAGATAATTTATTTTTTGAGTATGATGTAATGTTTTAAATACGAATTTAAATTTTATTATGCTTCTATTGCTAACCTTCAATTTGGATTTATGAACTTTTATTGTCTGTTTTAATTAAAAATAAAAGTATAGCAAAAAAGGAATTTAATTACTTTTATATTTTCAAATATATTATTCTTTATGTAGATATATTAGTGATTATAAAATTTTTTATTTAGTATTTATTTATGATACGAATCATATTCAAAAATTGAAATTAAATTTTTTTTTTAATTTTGTAATTATTGAATATATATATATATATTTTTATTTTTAAAGACAATTTAGTTTAGTACTGAAAGTTAGGTGTAGTAGTAGATTGGAGTGGTAAAATTAAAAATTAAGAAGGTCTTTATTATTATTTTGAGTATTTTCTATGAAAATAAAAAATAATATAAAAGCACAATCAAATATAAAGATATTTCATCAAATTTTTAGACCATTATACTATACATTCTATTATTTTAATTTTAGAATTTTATTTATCAATGTTTTTACCATTTAAACTTTGGAGTATTTATTTGTGATCTTAGACTCTTAGTATAAATTATGATCACTTTTTACAAATAATATCCATTTTAATAGTTTGTTTACTTTATAAAGTATAATATTATCCTTAAAGCTAAGTTGAAGAGAATGTTAATTATTTAAAAAGTTTAGTTGATACATTTGAAGATCTAAAATTTTATATTGATGATAGTTATATTATTGTATTGTCTTTAAAATTTATACAAAACTAATGCTTATATATTCAATAATTACTATATTAAAAAAATTTATAGATGTTACAAATTTTAAAAAAGTTATCTTTTAAAAGTATCTCTAACTTCTAAAAATCACAAGTATAAACACATGATCTTTTGTCAAACGCAAAACGAGGTGCTTATACTTTTGAAAAGTAGAAGTATCTCTTCAAAAAGTTTTACCAAACTAAGCCTAAGTCTGATCAAAATGATATCTTCAAAAATTTCACAAATACAAAATCAAATTATTTAAATAAGTGTTACTAGTGGTGAACGCGGATCGAATTGGATCGGATATAGCCAAAATCTCGATTCGATCCGCATTAAAATCATCGGATCAGATCAGATCCAATATCCGCAATTTTTTAGCTTAGATCCGACCGATTTGCACATTTGCAGATCGGATCAGATATCGGATATATCCGTAAAACATAAAAATACTTTTTAAAATCTTATTTTATTTTAAAAATCAATAAAATCTCTTTTTTTACTCTTTTAAACATGTTTACTTTTAAAATAATATTAAACATATTTTTCTTAAATAATAAAAATAAAATAATGTGACATATATGATAACTTTTAGTTGAAATAAAACATAAAAATAATATTTACTTATTTATTTATTTATTTTTGTAGATAAGCGGATATGCGAATACCTACATAAAATCTGCAATCCGATTCTATTAGTGTGCGGATCTGATCCGATAGCCTTGCCGATCGGATCCATATCCGCAATTTTCAGATCGGATTCGGATAAATGCCGCAGATATGCGAATCGAATCCGATCCATGAACACCCCTAAGTATTACGTTACATTATCATATGTTCAAATTCTTTTCGTGATAACAAATGGATCTAGATAAGAGATTGTTAATGCATCAATTGATTCCTTTTATCTATGGTATGAATATAAGTTATTAACTTTAATTCAGAATATGAGATTAAGGTCTTCAATAGAAGATGAAAGCGTGATAAAACAAAAAAATATGTATAATGAATCCTTGATTTAGGAGATAGAAAGCTTGCACATTTAAAAAATGAATACAATATAGTACTTATACTACCTAAACTCTCAATTACAAATTTTGATGACTCAATTCATACAATTATTGAATTAAGCATGTTTAATCAATACACGATTTAGAATTATTAGTTACATCATTGTGATCATATTTCTAAACTCAATAAATGTATACAAAAAACATATCCTTATCCAATTTTTATGTATTCTTTTTATATTTTTGTTATTAATTTTACAAACTCAATCACCCACCCGCACATATGCGCAGACCTGTTGCTAGTTATTTATATATGATTAGCAAATTGAATTACTAGTTTAGTGATACTAAATATTTGTGCCAAAAAAAATAAAAAATTAGGTTTAAATCTTTATTTTACTCATTAGATATTAAAAGTGTAAAATAAGTAGATAGAATTGTTTTGACACCCAAACCATATTCTACCAATTGTAGAGCAGGATGTCAACTCTCTTCGATCAGATTATATTATATTAGATGAGAAATCGGATTATATTATAAGGTAAATATCATTTCTGGCCCCTGAACATTTTAAAGTGGGACATATCGCACCTTTATCATCCAGAAATCTCAACCGGATCTTCAACCAATGACATAAGTGAACGAATCGACCCCTGTGACCGGTTGCTAACAGGTTGCCTAGATGACGTGTCAGGTGGAGGCTGAGTTGTCAACTGTATGTGCCATGTGTAAGTAGAATTTGTTGCAGGGACTCAAAATCCCCTCCTTGCAACTCAAACGGCGTCGTTGCATTGGGTTAATATTCCCCCATTCTTGAATGATTGAAAAGATTTAGGGTTTGCATCTTCTGGCTATGTGAGAGGACCTGCAACGGTGGGCATGGCAACTGCAAATTCTGGTGCCTCATTCAGTCGCGAGAAAAGATGCGGTAGGGTGGCGAGAGTTGGGGCAGTGGAATGAGTGCCGATGGAAGCATTCTGGAAGGAGCGTCGAGAAGGATGAAGAAGAAATTTGTTCCTCCAGTCTGCAATTGCGGATCATACGCCATTTTGTTTGAATCTGGAATTTCAAAAAACCCTAGGAGGCTTATCTTTGGTTGTTCCTATTTTAAGGTAAATTTTTTGAAAATCGTTTTTGTTTGGGTTGCTGCGTTATTTTGGTAACTTGTTGGAGTTGAACAGTAGGCATGTTTGATGTAGAACAACACAGGACATTGCAAATACTTTGCCTGGCTAGATGAGTATGTTGCCTCTTTTTGTATTGATGAGGTGGTACAAGATGGAGTATCGGACCAAACAAAAAAGATGGAAGAAAGAATTGCAGAGATAGAGAAGAAGATGGATGAGGTCAAAAGCGATGAGAAGAACAGTGGTGCTCTTAGCAGATGGAAAGTGTTTGGGTTGATTTTGCTGGGCATTGTAATAGGAAAGGGATGTAGTATAGTAACAACTGCATAATGTTAATATGCCTTTGACATTGTAAATTCAGTATTTTGTAATGGGGCAATGTCTGGATGTAGTGAAAGAAAAGAATATGAAATTGTAATAAACTATGTTTCTGGATTAATAGAGTTTGTTTAGTCAGTTATGAGTATTTTCTGCATTTCATGATTTGTGTGTAATTGATTGACAAAATCATGGTTAAACCAAACTGAAAACATAGTAAAAATGCACATTTACACAAGGATTATACATTGTTATATCACAAATCCAAGATTTGGAATATGCAGTTCACAAGCCATGTGAGGCAAAGTTTTCATAAGGTAACACAGAAGGTACACCAGACAAAGTTTACAAAATAAAACTCACATGTAACACCCTAACTACCAAAGCTCACGCTTCCGGCTGTGCGACTCTGATAGTTCGGACATTACGACGACACTTATATTATTTAATACTAAAATATGAGCCTGTTTAAAACTTTAAATCGCAATACCGTTCCCAAAAAGAATAGTTTCATTCGATAACGTACATTCACAGAATACCATACAACTTACAAAAGCTCATAAAAGTACATCCATATATATACACACATATATATATAAATAATATTACAAGCATTAGACAATACAATTCCTATCCCTCTTACAGATTATCTCAAGATAAAGGCGAGGGTACAAATAATAATCTAAAGCAATACAGAGCATCTCAACAATAACTAAATAAACTCTTCGTAACTTCTGCGCCCATATCCTGAAAGGGAAAAATGTAGGGGGGGTAAGAACATCATCCTCGAAAGGGTTCTCAATAGAGGGTTTTTAGGAATTATTGTAATAGGATACATGAAGATAACCGCACCAGTGATTGATAACCGTCTCATGCCTCTTTTCAAAAACAACGATTTACAATGAAAGTAAAGTCGGAAATCTTTTCTAAAAGAGGAACCATTCAATTCTCAAAGACTCAAAAGCCTTTCAAAACAGTTTATCTATGCTGAAACAAAATAGCCTTCATATTTTATTCCAAACCAGAAACACAAAACTGAAATCAACCATCGGTTCATCTCATTCCAACCACGGCCCTAGGCCCAAACAATCCAACCATCAACCAATCACCACAGTCCAACTGAGTCCCAGTAGCAAACACAATTAAGAAGATGCAAGCACAAACAAACAGTTATTACAAGTAGAACAATTAGCAATTAATCACATAGGCAAACCAAGTATAATATGCACACCCAAACAATGTCACATAGATGCGTATGATGCATGCCTGTCCATAGTGGCTGATGATATCATCTGTCGGTTATAGAGCCAACCCGACAAGTCCTGGTAGCTAACCATTGGACTGTCCCTCTGTCGCGCATCCCCAACTCGAGTTATACTCATCATAAACTTGATCATAATCATGATCCATATCCATCACCTTCACTGGCGAATATTTACGGGGGCGAGCTCATCCGAGACTTTCACAGTGCCCGGCCACACTTACGACATAGGGTCAAAAGAGCTTCGGATCTCAACCTGGAGCACGTGGTGGCTAGCCACTGCTTTCTCCCAGGGAAACTCTTATCTCCGATAGTGGAAGTGCAACATTCACATTTATCAATGATTCAGCATAAACATGCATTCAATCTTATCCATGGATCAACATCCATCTCAGCCATCCGGCTCACGGTTCAGTCCAGAACCAGCCAATATTCATATCATACACAGCCATTCCGGCTCACGGTTCAATCCAGAACCAACCATATATAATCATACACAGCCATTCTGGCTCACAACAAAACAGCACTTCCACATTCAACATCATCAATTCATAAAATCGGCATTTAAGCCATAAATCACTTTTTCCCAAATTATTTCACTTTGAAATCAAATTTCAACTCTTTTCAGCCTTGGCTTTAAAGATCTCATTTCTCAAATCATCTCAGGCTCATAAGCCAAATTTACTCAAAGTGAGTTCCCTGTTTAAAACAAAGCCACTTTCGGCATTCTCTTTCCAAAACTTCCAGAACCATGACAAGTTAAGGATTTATTTCAAAGTATTCAAAACCACCCGTCCAACAATGGGATTTTATAATAAAAGCTTCTCGGCAGAGTCCCAAGTCTTTAGGGAAGGTCAACCTATATCAATTCCTTAAAATTCATTGAAACTCAAATCATGGATTCTCGGTTTAAGTAAATAAAACTGAATTTATTATGAAACCGACCATACAAAATAACAAGTTTCAACCCGGTCCAAAAATCAACTCATTTGAAAAGGAACTGGTTCATTTAAATCAAACTACTTTCAGGTTTCTTTTTGGAACCCATTTTTCTAACTCTTCCAAAATGCCTCAAACTTAATTGCTCAATCAAAAGTCTAGATTCCTTTGAAATCACTAAAAGCTCATTTTTATATTGAAATCAGTATTAGAGCATCATTCTTTCCTTCAATGATTCAAACGGTAAAAATAGTTCATTTCTAAATAAGTCAAACTCAAGGCATAAGGTTCACTAAATAAATTAAACTTGAAAATATAAATATTCTTTAATAAATCAAATAATACAACTTCTCAAATCCAATCCTTTTTAAATAACATTTCAAACAAGACTTGGATTTTGTAGAAATTTCGGCAGCACCTCCCCTAAAACTTGGACTTTTGCCACCCAGTTCGGGTCCCAGCTAAACCGTTTCTCATTCCTTTTCAACAGCTCAAAACCAGAAATCAATTCAAACCAAGCTAAATCCAACAGTCGCCTCAGTGGCATATCTCAAGAAAACCATTTCAAAATCAACTCATTATCAACCGAATTAACTCATTTCCAAAGCTTTAAAGAAATGGTTCAGTAACAAATCATTTGTCCAAGATCAAGTCAATTAAAGTAAACCAGGCTGAATTCAAAAGTGCATTCGACTTTTCACATCATCAAATAATTGACTCAAATCAAATCAATCCTCAACGGATTAAACTCAGATTTCAAATCTTTAAAGAATCACTTCAAAATATTACATTTCACAAAGCCGCACAACAATTCAACCAAACCAACATCCATAATCAGTCGAGTCAATCAAATAACACATAAGGCAGATACAATCACCAAATACACAATATCTCACAACAGTATCCATATGTAATAATTCCAATACTTAAAACATAGTTTTTAGAAAGCGTCCCTACCTCGAAACGCAATTCCATAACCCAAACTCCTCATCAAGTCCTTTCCGCCTCAACCCGAACTGACGGCAACCAAAACCTCAGCTCCCAGCCACTTTCGCATATAACCGTAGCAACACTAATCGCAACATATAACAACCGAAGCTCAATCTTATAGCAATTAACGCCACAAACCTCAGTGTATGATAACAGAACGGTAACCAAAGGACTTTCAAATCGAAACGCTTACCGAACTAAAGAAAGAGCGGCTGAACCGAAACAGCAATGGTCTCTGAACCGGTTTGGCGGCAGCCCGGCAGCCACCTCAAGCGACAGCGGTGACCTGAATAACATGCAGTGACAATGAGGTTCCCAGAAACTCAATGGAAAGGAGAACCAACTTAAAACCCTTACCAACAAAGTTTTCTGATGGCGGCAGTGGCATTTTTCCGGCGGTCAGGCACGGCGGCGCGATTCCCTCCTTTTCTGACAGCGACACTCGCGGCGACAACCTCCCCATTTTCTCTCTCCCAGACGGGTTCCTCTTCCCGACAACCCTAACAACGACAGCAACCCTAGAATGGTGATCCCGGCATCCACCGAAACAAAATAGAATCAGATCGGCAGTTCTAACTAACTCCGGCGACCTTCTAGTGGCAGCACCGAAGGCATCTGCGGTGGGAAGACAGAGGCAGCAGCGATGGCCTTTCGGCGGCAGTGACCGACGACTGGGTGGCGCGACTCTTTCCCCCCATCGCGGTCCTCTCCCTCGTCTTAGATCTGCTCTGCGACGGCGCAGAGACGGCGGCGCGACTGGAACTGGGTGCGGCTCCACCAACCTCGCGTCTTCTCCCTCAGCGGCGTCCATGGTTCGCGCCTCCAACGTGACAGGCAGATCGATGAGGAGGCCCAGCAGCGCTAGCTTTCCCCTGGCGATGACAAGGACGCGTGGACCGCCGTAGCGGCGCGATGCGGTGAGGGCGATGGCGGCGCGGTGAACTCTCTCTCAATCTCCACCCTTGGATGTGCGACGGCATTCCTTTCTCTCCCTCTGTTAGAGACGGCGGCGACAGTGGCAGTGGCACCCACCGCGCCGCCTCCCTCTTCTTTCTCAAATTCTGTTTCCTTCCTTCTTCATATGTCTGGGTGTGTGTGTTTAGGGCAGAGAGGGGCAGCAGCTGCGGCTGCGTGGGTTTGAGGGAGCTAGGGTTTTATTTTGAAACTTAGGGTTAGGGGTGATTGGGTAATTTCACATGAAATTGGGAATAATATAATAATTGAAAACCAAATTAAATCCAACACTAATTATATATAGAAAATACTATTTACTCATCAATTTCACAAATTATTTTCCATAAAATGCCCAAATCAAAATAATTAGAAATAATATAATTAAACCCCTTTATTTTTCCAAAGTAGCAGTATTAATATTTAAAATATTACTTATCTAGTCCAAATCATATAAAATCCTTATTATTTCATAACTACCAGTCTTATACCTTAAATATAGAAAATAATCCAATAATTATAAAATTGGATAATAATCATAACTTATCTCAAGTTCAATAAATCAAAACTTGCCTTAATTATCTTTAATAAAATAATCTCTGGAATTAAGGCTATAAATAACTATATGATTTGAGACTTGATCATAATAAGACTTTTCAAAAGTTCTGGGTCTTACATCACACACTATGTGAGTCCAAGTAGTTTTCCAAAAAATATATCCTTAAACATATGCAGTTTTCAGAATTCTGGTGCAGCAGCCAAAAAACATAAACAACAAGACAAACAGATAAGTCTTAGGTAGCGTTTGTTTTGAGGTACTAAGACAGAGACTGAGAGACTGAGACTCAGTATCATGTTTGTTAGTTCAGAGACTGGTACTAAAATTTCTGTCTCTGTCTTTAAAATTTCAGTATTTCAGTACCTCCAAAAAGTAGGGACACAGGGGACTGAAATTTTTAGAGATGGAGACTGAAACTTTAATAACATTTTATACCTAAAATACTTTCATTTCAATTAATTAATTCCAATTTTATCCTTTGTGCAAATTAAATTAGAGTTTCATTCTTGTTTCAATTCCTGTCTCACATTTTGCACCAAACAGAATACTGAGATTTATTTCAATTTCTGTCTCTTAGTCTCTGTCTCTCAGTCTCAGTCTTTCCGTCTCTGTCTCTCCACCAAACGCTACCTTATAGTCTAAAATTCCTAGTTAACTAAGTCTGTTTTGGTGGCCTGAAATTTGGTGTTGGAATGAACTTCAATAAGTCTGAAGAGGTTCCTCCACTTGATGTAGCAACTATTTTCTTGGTGATGGCCTCAAGATTTTCTGGTGTAGATGCTGGTTGGTGGCCTGTTTGTGGAGACAGAGGACCTGGTGGCCTAAAGGTCTTCAGCTTGGGCCTGAGTCTGGAACTTGGCTGGGCTGGTGGTGCAGGACTTGGCTGGGCTGGTTCACCTTGAGATTGCTATGCAACAACACCCAAAATAAGCCAGTTAGTAAGAAAAAAAAAGAGTAAACAAGTTAGACTGCATAGTATACTATAACATTTACCACTGAAGGGGCATATTGAGAAATTGGCATTTCCTCTTGTGGAGCATGTGGCCTCTTGGGCATCTTTTTCTTATGCTTCTTTAGCTTAGCCTATTCTAGGAGTAAAACAATAATATGGCAAACCATTCAGTTCTAAATAGACACACAGCCAATGACACCAGTAAACTTAAAGAACAAAGAGCATAGCAAAGTAAAATTCAGATATCTAACTCTAATTTCCTCTAAAGTAGGGTTCGGCCTCTGATGCATGGGTTTGTTCTGAGTGTGGCCAGAAGTTCCACCCTGAACAATGAGTTAAAATTTCAATTAACTTTGGTAGTATTCCATGGCTGCAGAAAGAAAACCAAATTATGGAGAAAATTCTTCCATACTTTGTTATTTCTCCTGCTTTTTGGTTGCCAGTTAGGGTTTTTAGGTGCTCCCTTACATGTTTTGAAGTAGTGGCCAGCCTCTCCGCATTTGCTACAAGTAACCTGAAAGGTCCTTCTAACCTTGCTGCCATCAGTTGGAGCTGGAGGTGTAGCTGATTCCTTTCTCCTCTTAATTGGTCTACCAACAGGTCTCACAATTTTTGGTGGATCTGCCTTCAGTTGGTCAGTTAGTTTCCAAAACTCTTCATTGGGTACATGGTTGATACAGATGTCATATGTATTCCTTATTGCCTCCATAGTGAGAAATGAAGACACGAAGTCTTCAGCTAATTTTACCCTCACTCTGGATATGGCTACAACAGCATGAACACAAGGTACACCTACAGAATAGAATTTAGCAAATATAACATCTGCCATAGCTCAACAACATTGCCAAAAAAATTGAAACTGATTTGACATGCATACACCTAACCTGTGAGTTGCCATAAGTTACATGTGCAGGTTTGATTTTTCAGGTTAACCCCCAGCTTGTGTGTATTCTTGGATACCTCAAACACAACCCTGTCATTGTCACCACACCATTGAGCATTCCACTTGTGACTTTGTGGCTTAATCTATTTGTCTAATTTTATTTGTTGTACTGGAGCCAGCTTTCCTTTATATGCCCCTAGGATCCTCTTGTGTCTAGCCATTTTGTTCATAACATGAACCCGTAGCTCCTCACACAGTTTCAGGATTGGTTTCTCCCTAGCCTCCACAATGACTGCATTCCAAGACTCACACATGTTGTTTGTCACAGCAGCGTTCTTAGGATAGTGACTGAAAAATGCCCTACACCATACCTTAGGGTCAAACTTACTCATGTATTCCCAAGCTCCATTACTCACAGTTTTCAATCTATCCATAGCAGTCTTGAACTAAACTGGAGTTGTGCTCCTAGATTCTTCCCAAACACAACCCTTAACCTGTTTGTCCCTAAACCTCTTTTCACAGTTTTTCCACATATGCAGCACACAGTTCCTATGAAATGCATTTAGCATCACCTCTTGGACTGCCCTTATAAGACCCTGCAGAATATGATATCACACATTTAATCTAGCAGAAAACTCAACAATACATAATGCTAGCTAGTAATTATGAAACTTACTTTCTGTTGATCAGACATCAAATGCCATCCAAAGAGCATGCTTGCCCCGAAGTCCTCCTGAAGGCAGGTCAGAATCCATTTCCAATTATCAGTATCCTCAACCCTGGTAACACCAAATGCGATCACAAAGAGATGATTATTTGCATCTTGGGTCACTGCAGAAAGCAGTTGGCCTCCATAGTAACCCTTCAGAAAACATCCATCCAACCCGATGAGTGGCCTACACCCATTCTTAAAGCCTCTTTTGCAAGCATCAAAACTGATATACAATCTCTGAAACAAGTTTGGCCCTTGTGGTTGGGGTAAGGTGTTCATATGTGCTGTGCTCCCAGGATTGCTCTTGTGTATCTCATTCAGATAGTCCCTTACCTTCCCAAATTGAGCCCCTTCACTGCCCAACACAGTCTCCCTAGCTTGCTTTATTGCTCGTGTAATCATCTTCCGATTCAGTTGAACATTATAGTCTTCTTTCATATGTTGCATTGCCTCCCTAGGTGTCAACTTTGGTTGCGTTTTTAGTCGCAGCCCCAATTTCTCAGCCACCCATTTTTTATCAGCAAGGTTGCTTCCATAATCCCGGCCACATGTATGCTCACTGTGAAATGTCTTGACCTCAAAAGACTTGGTAACCGAGTTCTTTGACACAAAAATTAGCCAAGGATAATCTTCCTCAGCACAGGCTGCTCTAACTCTCCCCGGCTCATTTTTTAGGTACATGCAATCCCTTCCATCTTGCACAAAGACATCCTTAAGTGCTCTTTTAAATTGCTTTATAGTTGCAAACTGCATCCCTAGCCTAAACTGCACTTTTCCAAATGTTTTGCCCTCATTAAAATCTGGACCAGAAGGGACCCTCTCATCATCAGATGAAACTGGAGTCACAAAACTCTCAGACTCATACTCATAAACAATATCATCACCATCAACGAATTTCTCACCAGCCTGAGTTGCAACCCCCTTCTGCCCCACATTTTCCTCACTAGCTGGGCCTTCCATATTACCCAGATCTGGCCCAACACAGCCTCCACTACCTGGGCCTTGGCCCAACCATGAATCTCCACTGCTAGGCCCACTTTTCATTTCTCTATTCAGAACATGTTTCATCCTCCTCTTACCAGTATATCTCATGGAGGCCCTTCTCTTTGCCATGGTGTTAGGTGAACAAGACTTCCCATTTTTTTTCTTTTTATTTTGTACATCAACAGACTCCTCAGAACTCTCAGTTTCATACTCAGGAGGAGGGGGCTTGTAAGCTTCATCTTCAGCACTCTCGTATGAATCATAGGAGGAGGAAGAAGATTTTGAAGAATCTGTCACCGCCAAGACATCCTCATCTTCAGATACCATTTCCTCCTCCACAGACTCATCGTCAGTTACATCAGGGATATCCACTCCATGCTCAAAGTAAAGGTGGAACTCCTTCAGATTATGCCTCACAGTGAAGTCGCACATGTTGTTGATCTCCTTATCACCATAGAGCACATGCAGACCATCCTCGAACTCAATAACAGTTGGGTCGTGCCAGTAGATTTGTTTGTATGTCAAGTACCCCAAACTCTTGAAAAGTTCCTCCAAGTCCTTCTTGTTTACGAAATCAATATCCATTGGAGAAAACTTCTCTACCTTCCCGTCTAAGTAATGTAGCTTACCATTAGCTCTAACAAGCTTTCCGCCATAGTTAAATACAGAGATCACAAACACAGACATCTGTAACATTTAAAAATAATTTTACTGTAATGTACAACAATGCCACCAATATTATCATCACTAATACCACTACATACAAATTTCATTACCCGAATTACTCACTACGTTTATCAACCCCTAGCATTATCAAACCCTAATTAAAAACAGTGTTTATTCTTAACCACTTTATCCATTAATCATACTAATCATCTCGAACGTAAAGTTCCTCACATCACACCCCGCATAGACATGCATGGAAAACAACTACATTCTCAACTAACACAATCTGAAAATTGAAAAACTGAACTAACCTTTCACTGCCGTCTCACACAGTCAACGTCTATGCCCTGCACACGTTCGTCGTAGATTCGATTATACCAGACTTTCGTTCTAGCGTCGTGCAAAGGTTCTGGAGGGAAACAATGGTGGAAGTTGAAATGTTAGGGCTTTTTAGTGAATGAATGAAAAGAAGAGGGAGATTACAGTAAATGTACTTCGAAAGTGAGGGGGAATATTAACCCAATGCAACGACGCCGTTTGAGTTGCAGGGAGGGGGTTTTGAGTCCCTGCAACAAATTCTACTTACACGTGGCACATGCAGTTGACAACTCAGCTTCCACCTAACACGTCATCCAGGCAACCTGTTAGCAACCGGTCATAGGGGTCGATTCGTTCACTTATGTCGTTGGTTGAGGATCCGGTTGAGGTTTCTGGATGATAAAGGTACGATATGTCCCACTTTAAAATGTTCAGGGGCCGGAAAGGGTATTTACCCTATATTATATTAAATGATAAAGTATGAGAAACAATAATTTTAGTGTATAATGTGTCCAATAAAAATTAAAAAGAGATTGAGATGCATGTTGTGCTAGTGGAATTTTTTTCGTTTATAAAATAAAATAATTAATTATTTTTTAAAAAAGATTTTTCAGCTTTAATTACGTGTATATGATTTTTTTTTAGTATTAACAGCAAGTTCACTGTATTCTCCGATGGTCCTCTGGACCGGGAACAACACCCAAAATCTGCTCGCATAGCTTCTCAATGGTCCATCCCTGATGGTGCTGCTCCCACCCACCTATGTATCCACTCACAAGATCACTGTCAATCCTGAGTCCCAACTGATAGGCCACGTCTTAGAGGGTGATCGTCATCTCCCCGCACGGTAAATGAAATGTATGGGACTCAAGCATCTACCTCTCTATCAACACCGAGGCAAGCGACCAATTATGTTCAAACTCAACCATATAGGCGACGTACTCAAACCCGGCTCGTCTCATATATGGCCTAATCTGCTCCGGCGGCCGTGTCATCAAATTTCGACTGATGCGCAAGATCTGAGACGCCTACCATATGAAAAATAAATTTAATCAAAAAAGGTTACCATGAAGAAATATAATAGCAAGTTCACTTTTTATTCAATACAATAAAATAAAAAAACAAGTTAACAAATCATACCACTCGATCAAACCTCCCAGCGATGTGCTCAACATGATCCAATCTATACATCTCATGCTCATAACCCAATAACTGCTGCTCCATCGAAACACAATCTAGTAAAATAAAATCACTAGATTATTAAAAAATAAACTAAATGAAAAATAGCTTATAAACCTACTAATTTTAGGCTTACTCTATTTAACTGACGTCATCATGTAACTAATTAATTTATAACTAACTCAACCTTAAATTTTATTGCTCACGTTTTTTTCTTGTCTAACTTAACCTAATTGATTATTTCACTAAATACCTTCTAATTCACAACGCAATCTGATAGCTCTGACTGAATTATCTAATAACATGATTTCCTATATATTCTTTAATATGTTTATAGACAGTAAACAGTAACTATACTAAAAAACAGTAACGTAAAATAATCTACCCAACATAACAACACTTAAAAGTACATCTAACTAACTAACATGTAAACAATAAATCTGTTATTCTAACCAATAAAGAATCTACACCTAACAATTTTATCATGTAAACACTAAAACAAAGAATTCTACTTAAGATAACAAAATACATTATTTATTTACTAACTTGGAATTGAGAAAATCGCCCACACTAAATTTTATGGATGTCGAAAAGGCAGAAAAGAATAACAGAAAAAATTTGAAAGAGAGAATAGATGAAGAAAATGACAATAAAAAATGGTCTCATCAACTTATATAGTATGACGGGGTGCGGTGAACTCTATATAAATTATAGAGTTCGCCGGGGTACGGCAAACTTGTTCTTAAATACAAAAAAAAAAAAAAATCGTATACGCGTAGTTAAAGCTAAAAAATTTTTTCTGAAAAAATAATTAATTATTTTATTTTATAAACAAAAAAAATCCTGTGCTAGTGACAAACATATCAATAAAAAATATTTAAATTATTAATTACAGTTTTATATAATTTTTTTATTGAAATTTTTTATACTTATTAAACTTTATTTAAAAAACTAACACACAACATTGATTAAAGTATCGGTACATTTTCTCTTAAATTCAATGGTTTTTAGTTGCTGAAAGATGAAATCATAACCAACAAACCATTGTGCATGAATTGAACTACATGAATCCGGGTATCAAATATAAAAAAAATTAAAGTAAAATAAAATAATGTTTAGAATTTAGTATTGCGTTAGTTCCTTTTTCTTTTCTTCCTCTTTATTTTTGTATTTTTTAAGCAGGCAGAATTGAAGGGGATTAGAAAAATAGAAAGGAAAAAGAAAGATATTATTTCAGCAAGACGAATTGACATTTCCATCCCGCACATTCACAAGAGATACATGATATCGGAAAGGATAAGATGGTAAATTACGCTGTATCGTTTTCGCCATTGCGCGATAAGGCTCTGTGAAGTGTGAAGGTGTGTGGATTGAGCAACTCAGAGTGGCGAAAATGGCTTACCATGTTTGCTCCTCCCCTTCCCTCCACTCTCTCTCACCGTCGATCGGTTCTTCGTCTTCTTCATTCAAATTCAACCACAAAGTCCGAAACTTTGCTTCCTCCTTTCAACCACCCTCCACTCCGCTAACGCCTTCTCAATCAAGAACTTTTCTCCACGCCAACTGCGTCTCGCTGCAGGAATCGGTTCTGAAGCTAGCCGAAGACGCTGACATTGAAAAAGTTTCCAAATTTGAGGACCCAATTGAAAAATCCTCGTCTTCCTCCAAGAATTACGTGTGGGTCAACCCCAAAAGCTCCCGAGCCAAACAGCTTCGGAAGAAGTCTTATAATACAAGGTACACTAATCTTGTTAAAATTGCAAACTCTTTGGACTCGTGCAACCCCACTGAGCATGATGTCTCTGAAATTCTCAAGAGCTTGGGGGATAAGGTTTTGGAGCAGGACGGTGTAATTGTTCTCAATAACATGGTGAGTTCCCAAACCGCACCTCTTGTTCTCAAATACTTTCAGAATAAGATTAGACCGTCTAGGGAGGTGATTCTTTACAATGTGACCCTCAAAGTGTTTAGGAAGTGTAAGGATTTGGATGGAGCGGAGAAGCTGTTTGATGAAATGCTTCAGAGAGGGGTCAAACCTGATAATGTTACATTCTCAACTATAATTAGCTGTGCTAGGATGTGTTCTCTGCCTGATAAGGCTGTTGAGTGGTTTGAAAAGATGCCCACCTTTGGGTGTGAGCCCGACGAAGTTACATACTCGGCCATGATTGATGCTTATGGACGAGCTGGTAATATTGACATGGCTTTGAGCCTCTATGACCGTGCCAGAACAGAGAAGTGGCGAATTGATACCGTGACTTTTGCAACATTGATTAGAATGTATGGTGTGGCCAAAAATTACGATGGGTGTTTAAATGTCTATGAAGAAATGAAGGTTCTTGGCGTTAAGCCTAACATGGTTATCTATAACACTCTGTTGGATGCCATGGGGAGAGCTAAGAGGCCATGGCAGGCCAAGAGTATATATAAAGAGATGACTAGCAATGGATTTTCACCAACTTGGGCGACCTATGCATCTCTCATACGAGCCTATGGCAGAGCACGATTCTGCGAAGATGCACTCATTGTCTATAAGGAAATGAGGGAAAGTGGGCTGGAGATGAATACACTTCTTTATAATACCCTTCTAGCTATGTGTGCTGATGTTGGCTACATAGATGAAGCATTTGAAGTTTACGAAGATATGAAAAGTTCTGGGACTTGCAATCCCGATAGTTGGACCTTCTCATCCTTGATTACCATATATTCTTGCAGTGGGATGGTTTCACAGGCTGAAAATACGTACAACGAAATGGTTGAATCTGGATTTGAGCCTACTATTTTTGTGCTGACATCACTTGTCCAGTGCTATGGAAAAGCCAAGCGTACGGATGACGTTGTGAAGACATTCAATCAACTATTAGATTTGGGACTCACTCCAGATGATCGCTTCTGTGGTTGTCTTCTGAATGTTATGACCCAAACACCAAAAGAAGAACTTGGGAAGCTAGCAAATTGTCTGGAGAAAGCTAATCCAAAGATCGGGTCTGTGGTAAGATATTTGGTGGAACAGAAGGAGGGAGATTTTAGAAGTGAAGCATCAGAACTGTTCAATTCAGTTATTGATGCGGTAAAGAAGGCCATTTGCAATTCTCTTATTGATCTCTGTGTCAACCTGGATTTGTTGGACCGAGCTTGCGAGCTTCTTGACCTGGGCTTGACACTCGAGATATATACAGAAATACAGTCCAAAACTCAAACTCAGTGGTCGTTGCATGTAAAGAGTCTCTCACTTGGAGCCGCGCTGACCGCATTTCATGTCTGGATAAAAGATTTGTCTGATGTTTTGGAATCTGGAGAGGAACTTCCACCTCTGCTTGGAATTAACACTGGGCATGGAAAGCACAAGTATTCAGATAAAGGTTTGGCGAATGTATTCGAATCACATTTGAAGGAACTGAATGCTCCATTCCACGAAGCTCCCGATAAGGCTGGCTGGTTTTTGACTACACTGGAAGCAGCTAAATCATGGCTGAAATCTAAGGGTTCGCCTGAATTAGTTGCTGAATGATTCATGAAATTTATGTTCTCCGTTTTTATATTATAATGTTTTTCCAGGGAATGATGAACCATGTAATTTATATGCGTTTTCATTTGTCTCTTGACGAAATTTTTGTACTAGATTCGGAAATAACAATTGGTTTATATTGGATGCCTTATAGAGTAATGAAGACACTATCCGGATGTCAATTATCTGTTGTAATGGTCGGATGATTTCTTTCAGGGAAGTCACATTAATTTTGTCATATTTTCTGTGTGCGAGTCTTGCAGTCTTGCCAAATATTGAAATAAAATATAAGATAATTGCAATGTTAAGCTTTTGGAAAAGTTACTCCAAGATAATAGCATTTTAATGCTCTTGAAATTTATTAATATATAATAAGAATGTAGTTGTGGTCTTTACTTGACAAGTGTTGAGTCTCATACAATGACAAGTGTATAAGCTAAATGTTTGACAAGTGTTAAAACAACAAAATTAATAAAATAATAAAAATTAAATTAAAAGTTCTGTAATATAAAAGAGTATTGGGCGGGAGTTCAATAAAGTTCAAATTCAAAGCCATTTTGTTCCACTTCCAGCTGTCTATCACTTTAAAAATCATTGTTTCTTTCTCATCCTCATATATATGTTTGTTTCTTCAATGAGAAGAGATGGTCAGAGACAGAAATGCAGTATTTGGCATGGAATAGATGGCGTTGGCAGAATAAAGACTTCCTCCGGCGACGAAGAAGGGTTAAGGGTGAGAGAGAAAGACGAGAGAAAGACAAAACGAAGCAGAGGAGAGGAGAAAACACGACGGAGGGAGAAGGAGAAGAGGGTGCCGACGAACCCGCGTCCACTGTAGAACCGCGTTGCAACTGCTCCTTTGCAGCCAGGCAGCAGGTGCTGCGAATGTCATCATTACGACGTTGTTGTACAGATTTGGACCTTGAGGTTGACGAGAGTGGTTTTGGTTCAACTAGAAATGAGGTACTTAAAATCCTTCATGTTTCTTTACTATCTTTTTCTTTTTGGTTTCCTGGAATTTTTGTTTGTGCTGCAAAAAGTTTGCGACTTCTCCAATTGAAATTTAGATTATAAGTGTGTAATGAATTTTTGTGTACTTTTTGGTCTCTCTACCAAAAAGGAACAACAGGGGAAAGAATGAATTTGTGTGGTATGAACGGTTTCTGTGGGGTTGAAGCCTGAGTTCAGGATCTCTCTTATTTGCCTCTCAGTTCTTTTTATCATCTCTAATTTGGTTCAATAGTTAGTATTATGCAGTGTTGTCTTAAAATCCTAAGCTGTGTAGTTGTGTTATCTTTAATCTTTGCTGGATCCTTAATTGCAGTTTCTTTGGTATAAATCTCTTTTATTAACAAGTTAAACACTGCGCATTTTTAGTTTTGATAAATTTACTCATAGTAGTTACTTTCGTTTTTTGTTTTTTGTGCTAATATTTATGTGAAGTTGTATGAAGAAGCTTTTAATAATGAACTGATAATGAACCTAAAGTAAAATGTTATAAGAACACTATAATCAGTTGTTATGATTCGGAGATGGTTGATAAGGAGAAGTATGTTCTTTTATTTGATCATTTTATCATTAATTGTTTTGAGAAATTATCCAGGCACCTGTCCACTCAATTGCATCAAATGCTGGAGCCAAGGGTGCTGTAGTTGTTGTAAAACTATTGGAACAACTGAACAAGACAATCCTAATCTAAGAAAACTATGGAACAAATTAACTAGAGTTTCAATTGAGCAATTATAAGAGTGATTATGATTGTCTCACTTTTTTCAATGGAGTTTCGTTTTTTTTCATTATCGTTCTCACTTTTTTTTTGGGGGGTTAAACTGAGACATTATGAGTCAACTTTGAACCATGATATTTTTTAATTAAATTGGATGACTTACTATTGGTTTCTGTGTTTTGTTGTTCATCAGTCATAATTTGATCTTCGCCATTAAAAAATATTTATATTAATCACAGCAAACTTTTGTTGTGAACATTAGTTTATAAGGGTTGTTTGCTTCATAATAAAGTTAAAGCTATTAATTATTTTTTTTCTATACATCATTGCCTCAGTTTCTGAAGGAAGTTGTTTTTACTCCATTGTTGTAATGTATAGTCTGCTGTGATGGAACTGATGGCAAAGTAACATGCTCAAATACCTGCTGGAAGACTGGGAAAGCTGTTTGGGATACGATGATAAAGAAGACTGCTACATATCAAGACAGTGTCAAGCTTTACAAGGAAGAATTTGAAAAAACAAAATTAGCTCTGATTATAAGTGTATTATAATGATACTAATGAAAGTGAGTATTTTGGTTTGGTTGTGAAGAAGAAGAAATCACGCGGGCGAAAAAAGGAAGTATGACGGAAGAAGGAGAAGAGGGTGGCGACAATGGAAACTGATGGAAACTCAGCTTATTCTGTCCAGTCAGATGCAATTGAATATGAATCATATAAAAAGCTCCACATAGGACTGTACCCAGACAGAGGTATTATTCTATCATTTCATTCTTGGGTTTTCATTCAATTTTGTTATGCTTTTTGCTATCCTCTTTAGTACTCTTGATTATTCTATTTATTTGGGTTTGTTGATTACAGCCCTTATTCTATAACATATAGAGAAAAAAGAATAATTTGGTTTTGGACATTCTATAACAGATAATTTTAGAGCAATGAAGATCATCAAGTAATGCAAAAAAAAATTCTGTAAGATAATTTTTTCACGGTTGTGTTTGTGTTGTACAACTAATTTAAAATTAGTGTGTAGTTGATCAATTTTTCATCTATTAAATTTGTTCTTCATTTGGTCAAAATTTGTTCTGCAGATCGCGCATACCCTTCCAGTTTCACTTAATAACATTGGAGGTGTATTAATGGGAGCCTGTTCTGTATTAATGGGAAACTTTTGGGATACGCATACTACTGAAACTCTGTTTGAGTCTGGGTAGCAGATATATCGGTAGGATTATCTTTTGACAATCTGTTATTTTCAGCGGCAATTTAATTTTTTGAGTTTAAGCCATCATTGACTTACTTCTTGGTGTCATATATGTATTAGGTAGGTAGCATTGTGGTCTTTTACAATTTTGGTTAGCTGAGCTAAATTGTTCATTATGCTATGTTTGGGTCTTAGTGATGACTAATGCAGATACAGTTAGTTTAGGATGTTCTCCGACTATTGTGTAGAAAAAAAAAATGGCCCCTTATAAATTTATGCTGAAAGAAGAGAAGAGAAGAAAAAATATTTACTGCACAGATGGATGCACTTGGTTTAGGCACTTAGAAAAAATGCTGAAAGAAGAGAAATACAAACCTTTCTTAAAAAAGTTTCAGTATATGTTACTCTATCATAATTGTACCAATAAGATATGGGTTGGGAGGATGATTTTCTTTTCTTTTATCTGAAACAGTATGTTGAGCATTTTTATTATCATCCTATGTTTCCTGGATTACAGCATTAGCGTGCTCTTTGAAAAATTGAAACTCTTCAATAATGAATATGATTTTCAAACTGGGTGAAATTCTAAATGCTTATATGAAGACAAATGACAAGCTAATGCTAACAATGTTAAGATAAACTTAGGTAAATATAAATAGTGAAATTCAACTCAAATTCGATTCAGTGAGTAAACATTTAAACTTTAGAATTTGATACCCTTTCGGTATCCACTACATCATTGTAGTGCCAAGTTGTGGCTGTTTGTATAGGTTTCTTAATCAGAACTAATGAATGATCCAATTTGTGTTGCTGTTTATGTTCCAATTTGAAGAGAATCTGAAGTGTGTGATTGCCGAAAACAAAAAATTGGCTGAAATGCTCTTTATGCTTTGTGAGAACTAAAACTGGTATGCTGTGCTCAAAATTCAGATTATTAATCACTTTTGTTACCATTGAGATGTTATTCATAAGGAACCTTATTTGAATGATTTCCACTCATTACAATGTTGTGCGGTTAGTTGGAGATGATCTCTTGATGTCTAATGCAAAACGCATTGAGAAAGCAGTACTAGGGTATGTGTGTAATGCTCTTCTTCTTAAGGTAGGTGATTAAAATTCAAATGGACTTTAAAGGGGTTTCTTTGTTCTCGCGTTTTCTTCATAAAATTAACTGTATTTCATTAATAGAGGTGCTTATATCCAAAGTTTGCAAAAAGTTGTTTTTGTGTGCAAATACATTAGAAAATAGGCTCAATTTTATGGAAATGGAGGCCATGTGTGTGCTATGCCTCGATATGGATTTGTGGGGAACTAGACAAATATGTGGGATAATTTTTTTGTCAGTGTGATATAGAGGAACTCGGACCGTGCGTGTTCTTTGGATTTAATTTTTGAGTAACAAATCGCACGGTTCGATTTGTGTTGTAAGGGGAAAAATTTTGGATAGTTGAAATCGGACCCTACGATTTCCTTAGTAGGTAATTTCATTGCATATCGCATGGTCCGAGTTCGAAGTTGAGGAGTTGAATGGAGGCACAATGTACTCGGACCCTTCGTTGTGTGGAAGGGGTATTAGGAACTCGGATGGTCCGAGTTCGTTTCCTTTTTTTTTTAATTTTCGTTCAGTTTAACCTAGTCGAAGGGTGCGAGTTCGTTAAGGATGCTGATATAAAAGAGTGAAGTGAACTGGTGGGAGCTTAGTTCCGTCTTCCTCCTTCTTGAACGGCTACTCCTACTCTTCTTCTATCTGGGTTTTTCACTTTTGCTTTTGAAAATCTAGTTGCTAAGGCTAAGTTTATGCTTATTTTTTGTTGAGTGAAAAAAATGAGTGACAGAGTATTACTAAAAATACACTATTTTGGTCAGATTTTGTTACAAACGAGTGAAGGAGTAAAATTTATTTGTGAAAACCCACTAGATGTTGTTATTCCTTTTATTATCTCATTTGAAGAACTCAAAGGTGTAATCTGTGAAAAGATTAACTCTGAGAGGGCAAGAAAGATATCCTGTATCCTATACAGATATCCCGTACCGGTGTTTGGTGGATTCATCCAGTATCAAACCAAATATGTGACGGACGAAGCGAGCATGCAGGAGATGTTTTCAATGTATATTGAAAACCTGTCTCAGATCTCGTTCATCGAGTTGTATGTTGAGTTTGAACAATCTGAGGCTGACCGGAATATTCTACGGGAAGATTATAATAGTGACAGTGAAGAAGAGTTCGAAAGCAACTACGAATTTGTTGGTCCAGATGGAGATGAAGATCAAGGCGACGGAACCATGGCCCCAGATGTGACAGAAGTGGCAAATGCACTCGCAAACGAAGTGCCGTTTGAGGAGCCATCATTCATGCGAGCGTTGGACTTAGAAGCCATGCATGTTCCGGAATTTTCGGAATATATGACTGCAGGTTACATAATCGTGGTATTAGTGTTTTTTTAGTTAGTCATGGATTGAGTTATGAATAATTTACTTTTTATTTACCATTAATTAATCATGCGTTGATTAAGTTATGAATAATTTAAATAATAATTAAATTCTCTATAATATGGTTATTACAAAATGCGTGAGTTTGTGGACAATATTATTTAAATAGGTTCGCAACGTTCTACGGTTCAAAGTCTGTGAATCGGACCGGACCGGTCCGGTTTGTTTGGTTTACCGGTCGAACCGGGAGGTCCAGTCTAGTTTTTACATTTGCTGCTGATGTTCTTATTTTGTTTAGAGTGACATAATAACATGTTGCAAAATCTGGAGTTATAGCATACTGGTTACAGTGAAATTTGATTTACCTTTAGAATCGGTTTTGAAATACCTGTGTATTAATGAAATTCTTTCCAATGGTGGTTGTTGCAGCAGAAGTTCCTATTGTCGCAGATGGTGAATTTGCCATTGGTATGGAGTTCAGTTCCAGAGAAGCTGTTATTAAGGCGGTAAAAGAGTATATGATACGATGAAGCGTTGACTACCGGGTGTATGAGTCTGAGCTGTTGACATTTTATGCCAAGTGTACACAGTATGGGTCAGGGTGTGATTGGGTTATCAGGGTTAGCTTGATTAGCAGGAAGTACTGTTGGGTTATAAGGAGGTATAATGGTAGCCACACCTGTACCAAAGCCACCATTTCACAGGACCATTCGAAGCTGGATTCTATCACAATTGCAGAAGCAATAAAGCCACTGGTTGAGGCTGACCCCTCCATAAAGGTAAAATCAGTTATAGCAGAAGTGCAATTGAAGTTCAACTACACCGTGAGTTACCGGAAAGCATGGTTGGCTAAGCAAAGGGTAGTAGAAAAAATATTTGGAGGTTGGGAAGCCTCTTATGAAGCGTTGCCTATATGGATGGAGGCCATGTGTCGCAAGAAGCCATCTGCTGTCGTCCATTTTGAGACTATGCCTGCATATCAAGGTGATGACTTGGTGGGTGATATTCGGGTACTGCATCGTGTATTTTGGGTGATATTCTTGGCCGCTTTTTTGAAGACAGAAGGAGTGAAGCGATTAGCACTCCGACGTGGCGGATCAATCCTCAGATTGTAACCTTTGACGTTGTCCTCCGGAGTGTCTGCCTGACCTGTATACAATTTTGAATAAACAAGTATATGCAGCACATTACATATTCATTACCAACATAGATACCACAAATCAAGAAGGATAACCCAGTCAAAGATGCCATGTATGAAAACAAAAAAAATAACTTATCGAATATGTAAAGCAAAATAGTTAACATAATACCATCGTTACGAGATTCTTCATCCTCATCGAACTCTTCAATTTCATCATCCTCACCATCGCCCTCGTCATCCAGGTCGTCTACTAGATAAGCATTGGTTTCTTGTTCGAGTGTGTTAGTGTCTTCCTCAATGAGTCCCATGTTAAGACGGTTAGGATTCTGACTATTGAGAATACCGCGTCCACCCTCACTCCTACTAGAGTCATCAACAGATAAAAACCCCCCGGAAGCAACGGATGAGGTATGGCCTGGATACCTCGCATCCAACGAATACCTGCCTGGCATGAACTCAAGCTGATGGCCATATTGTGATTGTGCGGCATCTGCAGCCATGAACCCAAGCAACTGGCTAAAAGAACCTCCTTCGCCTGTTTCAAATTGTGACATACCCCAATATTGTTGCTGCATTGGAAATGATCGGGTGAACTGTGTATAAGGTACAAACGGGTTTGAGGACTGAGGTTGTTCTTGTGGAAGCGGATTTGGAGGTGAAATATGTGGCTCCTGTTCTTCATTGTCCTCATCCATATCCTGACTACCTTCATCTGTATCCTGATTACCCTCATCCATTTCATCATTACCCGCATCCATATCCTCATTACCCGCATCATCTTCACCCACAAGATTCGACAAGGCTAAGCGGTCCCCAAATTTTGATCGGTACCAGTTCATGTAACTATCCAATGGATGCTGTGAAGGGATAGGAAGCTCAGAAAGAACGTAGTGATACCTGTTTGTCCAATGCATCACCCAAATTGAATGACTCGGTGCCGTGGCCCAGTTAAGATTCTTCGGACCAGTCAGAACCTCCCCATGCACCTTATCCAAATTCTGCTCCTGAGTAGGTACTCCCTGAACGAAACCAAACTGGCACCTGACCCTATCGGTGGCATGCCACTCGATACATTCAAAGAACACCAACGGAACTGTAGCGCTCCATACAACCGATTGCATGTAGATTTCAGGAGGAATTATGTTCGGATCCACACAATTCACATCATAAGCAACCCAGACAAACTGGAAAAATAAAGGAAACTCATAATTACAACCCACAATTCAAATAACAATAACAATGCATCATAGTTTTGTCGAAGACCCTAAACCCGAAACTAATACTTCTTTAATCAAAACGCACCTGGCCTTCCTGAAGTTTATCAAAGGCCTTCCTAAAGTGAGCTAGCTTCAGATATCTATATCGTCGGTCACCACGCTCCCAGTTACGCCACCTAATATGATATTTTCAATTAGTTCAACTGAATCTTAAATATCAAGAAACGGGTACATTGTAACATAATATTACCTATTTGCTAGTGAAAAGCTGCGGGGTTCTATAGGAAGCGGTGATAGATATGGCAGTCGGATCCAAGCCCAACCGAGCAGAAGTGTTAGTGGTCCATCTATTTCCTTACAGTTATAGCGAGATGCCCTACATAACGCCCTGTAAATGTGTGCTAGGCATGCCGATCCCCAGCTATACTGTCCAATATTGACAAAATCACGAAGCAAGGGTAGAAACTTCCAGTGCACGCCTGCCCCAGACTTATCCCCAAAAAAGATCGTCCCAATCAGCAACATAATGTGGCACCTCACATACCTTTGTATACTGATTTCATCGGTCAATTCTAAATTCTCTTTTAGATTCCGCAGCCAGGTCAGTTTTATGCAGCTAGATCTACAGTCCTCCTTACGCGGTGCAACGCCAAATTGAAGCAAACACTCTCCATGGCTTCAAAACTACTCATTGTCATTCCTGTAACTGGAAGACCATCTGTGGGAAGACCAAGAATTAGAGCCACATCTTCAAGAGTCACGGAACATTCACCAATGGGAAGGTGGAACGTAGGGGTGGCAGTGGGGCGGGTAGGGGCGGGTTTTTGCCCTACCCGACCCCGCCCCGCCGTCCTGTTATGCATATACTACCCGCCCCCATCACTACCCGCGGGTAGTAAATAACAGAACCCGAACCCGCCCCTGCGGGTACCCGCCCCACCCCGACCCGCCCCTGTAAAAATTAAATATTTTAATTTTTACCTATTTTAATTTTTACCTATTCATATATAAAATAAGACAAAAATTTAAAATTCATAGATAAATTAAAATACAAACATAAAATTTATACAATGTCATTAACTAAAATAACAATGATCTTCAATCCTTATTCTTTATCATTTTCAACATCTTCATCATCATTAAAAGTTTGCAAATCAAGATTTAAACCTGAAAATTAAAAGAGATAACAATTAACAAATTAATCAGTACTATGAAACAAATTAACATAAATGAAGATTAATCAATATATCACCTTTACTTCCCAAAGGTGCCCACAAAATTAGAGGATACATGAGGGTATAAAATTAACATAAATCATATCATAAATGTATAATTACAAAATTAGAATAAACCAAATCATAAATGCACAAAATCATAAGCTTGCACCTAACAAGTTCACCTTTCGGTATTCACAACCCTTGACATTTAATTTATTTTGATTTGAATATTTGATAACACTCTATGCTACTTGTTTAGACTCCTAACCTGCTAAGTTCTAACAAAATTTATTGGATTAAACTTCTAAATGTAAAGAATCCATCCATGCTTGTCCATCAAATCAAAAACAAAAAGAATTCAAATTTTCAGTTAATGGCTTTTGAACCAATTTAAAAACTTCCGTAGCAAAAAGGGCAAAGGTTCCAAAATGATGCATCTCAAAAATTTGAAAAATAAGTAACCATTGATCATGTCAATTGATTTGGTGCAACTATGCAAGACTCATTATCATGTGGTGAGGCTAGTTGCCTCCACGTTTTTTACATTGTAACATATACCCTGCACTCAGAATTTTTATTTTAAACAAGAAGGTTAATGTTGACTGTAATAATATTTCAGGACCTTTTTGTAAAGATTTTATCCTTCTGGAGATGAATGAAGAAAACGAGAATATAAAACCAAAGACTGATTTAGAACTCTTTTTGAATTATGCTAACCAGTTCGTTTGGAAAAATTTGATGAGGCTGAAGGAACTCAATGACATCAAAGTTAACATCAACATAAAACTAAGTGCATATTTTGTTAACCAAGGAAACAGAACAGTATGTAGTTTGTGATTCTCTCCACAATTAGAACACCATGACAATTGTAAAATCAGAATAAAATCAAACTCCAGAATGCATAAGAATGATAAAGAAGCCAAAACAACTTCTGCCTATAACCAATCAACAAAGAAGCCAAAACAACTTCAATTTTTCAAGCTTTATTCCAACTAACTGCATATTTTGTTAACAAAGAAAACAGAACAGTTTGTGATTCAACCCAAACAAGCTGTTTCAACATTTCAAATCATTCAAAAAGAAAAGATAGGCCGGGAAACTCAGGAAACTCAGTTACAAACTTAGTTACAAACTCAGGAAACTACCCAAAAACAAAAGAACTTCTTCTTTGTCTATTCGCATGATACATCCAAAATTAGCAAGAGATTAAACATATGAAATCATTCAAACAGAAAAGAAAGGCTGGGATAGGGGCAAGAACTGTACCGAGGAGAATCAGGAGAGGCGCGTTTCGGGACCAGGAGAGGCGCGGACGACTGGACGAGGGTCGATTCCGATGCAGAGAAAGCACCGGGGTGGCTCGTCTAGTGCGCGATTTGGAGGCCGGAGGGCGGAGGGAGCGCAGAGGATTTCGGACTGAGAGGCGGCGCGGAGGAGGAGCGACCGGCACAGGCGGCTTGAAGGAGTCGCGGTCACGCAGAAGAGACGCGCTGCAGAGGAGTGGCAACGAGACGAATCAGACGATTCGACGAGTTGCAAACTTGCGATGGCAAAGACGAGTTGCGCGGAGGAGGAGCGACAGGCACAGGCGGCTTGAAGGAGACGCGGAACTAGAGCAGATTCGACGGCAGGCACTGGGTTGAACTGAACCGAGGCGGCGAGGCTATGGTCTTGGAGAGGAGAAGAGCCGAGGAACAGAGGAAGTGAGAACTGAGAAAGGGCCAAAGGGGTTGCTAACCCTAATTGAGTGAGTGAGAGTGACGGCGAGAACTAAGCCACTGAGGTTATGAGAAGTAACTAACCCTAATATTTGCTAAAAATATATATATATATATATATATATATATATATATATATATATATATATATATATATATATATATATATATGCACTTCGGGGCGGGTTTAGCCTGAACCCGACCCCGCCCCGCCCCGCTCATCAACCCGCCACGATTTAGACCCGCCCCGCTCCGGGTCGGGTTCAAACCCGCCCCGACCGGGTAGGGGCGGGGCGGGTACCCGCGGGTACGGGTACTGCTGCCATCCCTAGTGGAACGTATGTGTGTCTGGGTGCCAACGTTCGATTAGAGCATTTACCAATGCTTTCTGATACTGCACTATCCCAATCTGAGATACATGATAGAAACCGGTAATTCGTAGATGCTCCTCTACCCTATCGTTGTACCGATCCGGAGAAACTAGGTGATTACATGTCAACATTCTTAATTTCTACAAAAAAAAAAATAACAAATTACTAGTCAGATAAACAACAACAATTACTAACTTACCATCATCAATCATTTTACTGAATCGTTATATAACTAATTATTCTAACTTCTAAAATTATTTAATTAATCTTTAAAATTATTCACAACTGCAAATAAAAATCATTACTAATACATATATTCCTAATCAAAATTCTCAACCATATTACAACATCTAGAATTAATTCTAATATTAATGACTCATTTGTTAAACATTTTTTCCTCAACAATAAAAAATATTAACAACCAGTACATGCCCTCATTCATATTCTAACAACGGTAATAATTAACTTGCTAATAATAATTACGACAATTAAAAAAATTTATATATTCTCATAATAAAAAATCTAACATGCCTTAATTAGAATAATCATACTAATCATTCAACATTAACACTATCTCACAATAACAATAACATTAACATCAACTTCTTCATCAGTAACAGTTATAGTTAATTGTTTAAAAAAATATTTAAATATTAACGTTCGTTCCTCCCACCTAATTATACTAAAAATTAATTAAAAATTTAAAAAAATTACATTCTACACTTAATTAATAAATAACCATTCTTTGTTTACTTCTCTTTTTTTATTACATTCGGAAGAAGACCACCTAACAATAATAATATCGAATTTCTCTATAATAATATTTATAATTAAAAATCTGTAAAAATTTTTTTGAAAAATCTAACAAATATTGAAAAATTAGTAATAATCATTCTATTTATATTCTTTAATTGCATTTTTCACAACAACCATAATAATTAAATTTTTAATATTAATAAATTTAAACATAATAAATTAATAAAATTTTAAAAAATTTTAAAAAAACTTACATAATCAAGATCACTGAGATAATGAATAATGTGAAGCTCAGATCGATCAACATCTTTAACTTTAAATTTTTTTGGCATTGTTTCTCCTCCACCATGCAAAGCAGCCAGAGAAAGGGAGAAGAAGGTGACCCAAGCTGAGAGCGAAATGTGAGAGAGTGAACTGTATTCGGATGGAGAGAGAGGGTTGAGGGGTCTTTGTTGGTTTCAGGGGCACCGTTCGGGGTTAAGCATGAGCGCGACGCGTGTCAACTTTTGCTTCAACTCGGACCATGCGATAGGTTGAAGGGAAATCGGACGGTCCGTGTGCTGGTGCGTTCTCGGAGGGTCCGAGTTGCAATCTTCACTGAGCCAAATGCACGCTACTCGGACCGTGCGTTTTGTGTGTGGAACTCGGAGGGTCCGAGTTGTTCACCCTGACACCACAATTTTGTAAAGCACTTCCCACCTCCATATCAGAGTTCTACACCATCCATGGCTCCATATGTAAATTAAAAAGCGTAGATAGCAACAAGAAAAAAAAATAGCAAGATAGCAATTAAGAAAAATAAATTTATCAAAATAGTTCACGCGACAGTTATTTAATATGGCTAAAAAATTTGTGAACAATATTTTCTAATGTATTTGCACACAAAAGCAACTTTTTGCAAACTTTGGATATAAGCACCTCTATTAATGAAATACAGTTAATTTTATGAAGAAAACGCGAGAACAAAGAAACCCCTTTAAAGTCCATTTGAATTTTAATCACTTACCTTAAGAAGAAGAGCATTACACACATACCCTAGTACTGCTTTCTCAATGCGTTTTGCATTAGACATCAAGAGATCATCTCCAACTAACTGCACAATATTGTAATGAGTGAAAATCATTCAAATAAGGTTCCTTATGAATAACATCTCAATGGTAACACAAGTGATTAATAATCTGAATTTTGAGCACAGCATAACAGTTTTAGTTCTCACAAAGCATAAAGAGCATTTCAGCCAATTTTTTGTTTTCGGCAATCACACACTTCAGATTCTCTTTTGATGAGATGGTTTCATTGTGATTTTAGAAAATTAGTTTTTGTTTGCCAGGACTCTCAAAGCAATGCTTTTGGATCTCAATTTCCATTTTGCTCATCTAGATAAGTACTTATCGAACTAGGATATGAGATGTTCACTATGATCAATGCAATGCTTCTATCTCTGACATATCACCACTTTGGGGATGTATGTGTCTGTCAAAATAATTTCATCTCTGGGTTTATTATTGCATTTTAATTTTCTAAAATTTTCCCTTATAAATTCTAAAAGTAGATGACATCCATGTTGTGTTTGCTGAAGAAGATAGAATGGGAGTGGGTAGAAAATGTGGTGAAATCTTTAGACTGGTTAATCGAAAGTTACTTTGGAATACTTCCAACCTTTATACATACGCGAGGTAAAATTTAAATGCATACATTCCATTTCCTTCACTAGAAATATATTTTGGTGTTCCTAAGAAGTATCTATCAAGTAATTTTCAATGAAAATTTGTTTTGCCTCCTAAAACAAGAAAATCTGTATTTGAACAATAGTTATTATTAGGATTTTGAAGAAAATTTGGTGCAACTTCTCGACTAAATATGCCACAAGCTCCAATGGTTTAAAGAAACATTGGGCTTTTCCTGAAAAAAAAATTGTTTTTTTTTCTCATTTTTCTTTTGGTTAGATATCTACCTTATGTCGATTTATTCTCAAGGTGGTGTTGATGAGCATTGATCTTTTGTTTTTGTACTTTTTTTTATATTCTGATGTGTCCTCAATTTTTTTATTCAATTGTAAAAAAATATAAAGTCAAGATTATTTTCAAACTGAGGATGGACCTCAAGAATGTGATATATCTCCATTATACCATAAAGAGATCAGCTCATTGTCCAAAATTATGTATAAATGGTCCTTTTGGGTTCCGCTTCTCAAGACCCTGTAAAGTATGACATTGTGGCACTGTCTACTGATTGGCTTTGGTGTTGCACCCACCACTTCCATTAGCATTCGAAAATATGTAGCTACTACACATTGATCATGTTGGAGCTTTTATATATGTAGTCTGCTTTCTATTTTTTTTTTTTTATGTTATACTGCATAGTACTAAAATTCAATTTGAAGACCATCTTTTTCATTAAGTAAACACCAAAATTTTGATATTTTATATTTGTAATAAAGCAGTTTTAGATGATACAATAGCTTAACAAAGGATTCACTTGAAGCATATATTTGATTAGAAGAGAGCAAACTTGCTTTGATTGGTTTAGAGATATAATGAATGAATTTTACAACTTCAAACATCAATAAGAAATGGCTTAACTTGACTGCACAACCTTATTGTCTCATTCAACACTTAAGTAATACCGTTGAGATAAATAATATCATGTTAAACAATTGACACAGGGACAACATCAGTTATGTCATGATATGATATACTCAAATTTTTTAATTTCTAACTATTTTTTAAGATGTTATCACTCTTTAGGTTGCATTAGATTTTTTATTTTGACCAGTAAAATAGTACCTATTATGATCAGCCATTTTAAGTTGTTTATATGTATGCTTTTGCTTATAATTAGAGTCATTAAAACGAGTTAAAACTCACGAGATAATTCATTAACTTGCCAGAAAAAGGCGAGTTGAACCAGCAAAACATGTATACATATGTGATGATTAATATATCTTTTTTATTTAACAGTGAGGGATGCATTTGTGCAGCGGAAATCGAGGACATGATTAGGTGCTTAAACTTTTGTTTTTTTTTTAAATGAAATTTGGCAAAGGCATGTAAAATATGTACTTTAGTTTGGAAATTCTTGGATTATTGTTCAAAACCAGTGGAGTTTCTGTTGCATCTCTTTGCTTGCATTAACAATGTTGTTAATTGTGATGTTTGTCTGTTTCTGGTATTATATCTTCACCTTCACCTTTACTTTTATCTTCTAAGATAATGCCACAATCTTCAAGCTAACACCCCGTCAGCTAAAAAATTGAGGACATGGAGAAAATACCCTTTTAAAATACACATATAAGAGAAGAGGGAATCAAAATAACTACATGAGTGATGAGAGCACTTTGACTTTAGGAGTTTGTTACAAAAGAGAGAGATAAATAAAAAATAGAGTAAAGTATCGTTTTTGTCCCTAATATTTGGGGTAAGTCTCAAAATTGTCCTTAATGTTTAAATCGTCCTATTTAAGTCCCCAACGTTTCAAAATTGACTCAATATTGTCCTGTCGTTAGGAATCTGTTAATGGAATTGATGACGGGACAAAATTGAGACGATTTTGAAACGTTAGGGACTTAAATAAGACGAAAACGTTGGGGACAAAAATAATTCATAGAAATAAATTTTTATTTTATCCTTCACTAATATCAATCTTTTACTGTACATAGTTATTCAATTATTTTTTAATCACATTACTTTGATTCTAAATAAATTTATTTTTTTAATTTTACTCTTAAAGATTTTTACTCATCATGAAATGTCTGTAAAATGACTAGAATCACATTACTTTATTATATATGTAACATTTTTTTCCCACAAGTTTATGTATTAATAATTCTACAAATATTTTATGATGAGTAAAAATTTTTAGGAGTAAAATTATAAAAAAAATAAATTTATTTAGAATAAAATTAATGTGATTAAGTATAATTTACTTAGATGTGATTAAAAAATAATTGAATAACTATGTACCATAAAAAATGATATTATTGAAGGATAAAATTAAAATTTATTTCTATGTATCATTTTAGTCCCCTAACATTTTCGTCCTAATTAAGTCTCTAACGTTTCAAAATCGTCTCAATTTTGTCCCATCGTCAGTTCCGTTAACAGATTTCTAATGGCAGAACAACATTGAGTCAATTTTGAAACGTTAAGGACTTAAATAGGACGATTCAAACATTATGGATAACTATCAGACTTACCCCAAACGTGGGACAAAAACGATACTTTACCCTAAAAAATAAGTAGCATGAGTGGGTCAGGCTTATTTTGAGAATCATAGTAAAAGAGTTTAAGTTCAAACTTGAAAAAAATGTTCAAAGAAATGAGTGGGATAGGTTCACTCAAAAATATATTGAGTTAGAAATTGAAAAGATCAAAGTTTCTTTTGAATTTAGTGTTTTTTTCTTTCTTCTTTTTTAAATAAATGGGAGGCAGAGGATCTTTCTTAAACAATTTGATAAGAGAATAATACTAGAAAGAAGAGAAAAATTCTTATGAAAAGTGAAATTTATTTTTTGACCAAAAAACTTGACAAAATATATATAATGTGTAATGCATATTTTTAGTCTGAAATTAATAAAAAATTTCTTCACCTAATTTTATTTTTTACAAAAAATTCCTTTCAAAGGAGAGAAGACTCTTCGAAATCTTTATGCTAAGAAAAAATTCACGAAAAATATCTTGCGATATATATTTTATATTTGTTCTTGCATATAAAAATTTGGGTTGATTATAGTTAGATACTTATATAGTAATGCGATCAATGATTTAGTCAGAAAATTAAGTTATTGGATGATTGATTCAAATAGTAGACCACTTCTTCCAATTATTTATTTATGCTTAATATAATTAAAATATAAATATGTGGATGCTTGGATAAAAAATAATGCAATGATGTAAATAATGATTAGTAATTTAATACAAAAATAAAAATAAAATGATAAAGATGCATCTAACCATAATTTTTTTTTATTTTATTTACTATTCTTAACTATATTAATAAAGGAAGTGAGGGAAAACAATTTTAATTGATTATATTTTACTATTTTAATTACAGTAAAAATAAATGAGTACTCTGCCATAAATAAATCTACTGAATTTTGCATTGACTCATAGTAATGATACAAAAAATTAATTGGGTGGTTTTTCATATTTAAAAGTGAATTTGTATATTTATATTAATAATATTTTTAAATATAAATTTTTGTCAACTATAGTAATAATAAATCTTGACATTTTTTACTGTTTAAAAAAATATTTGCTTCCATAATAAGCTTTTAGAATTTTAGAATCATTAAAACAATCAATAAAAAAAGAATTAGTATTTATTTATATGATTAAATAAATAAAATTATATAACCCAATTATATATAAGTTATTTTGTACATAAATTAAAAAAACAAAAAATAAAATAAATTTATGAAACAAATGACACGAAGGATGAAAAATATACTAAAAAAACATTTTAAATAGTTAATTTCACATTTACATAATAGTTAATTAATCTAATTTTTTCAATTTAGTTAAAATATTTTTTAAAATATTATCATTTTTAATCGAATTAAACATCAACATAACAAAAGAGATTAATCACTTAATTTTTTTGTATAGTGAATAAATTAATTCTTTCAATAAATATATACTAATCTTTTTATAGATAAACTATATATAAATACAATAAAGTAGATTAAGGGACAATTTATATAGTTAAATAAAATCAGAGAAATCTTTACCCAAATACACAAATCAAAAAGTTGTTATGTGTTTGTGCAAAATGTATTATTATGTAAACCGTGGAAGCCAACCACGGTTTTTGATTTATACATAAACCGTGGCTGGTAGGGACGGATTACGTGTTGAAACAAAATGACCATAAACCGTGGTAGGCTACCATGGTTTATGAATACAAGAAAATCTTCATAAAACCTTGCTGCTAGCACCGGTTTATGAAGGAATGGTAATTGGCATAAACCCTTGTAGCCTACAACGGTTTATGAGGAGGGAATATTTATATATATATGTGGGTGAGATTCAACCTGCTGAGAGATACATTTTTACATATATTTTTAAAATATAATATAGATACATTTTAATTATATTAATAAGACGATTAATTTACGTCTGAATTCACAATATAAGAGTAACTTTTGTGAAACACGTTGAAGATGATAAAAGTGTGTTTCAGTACTTTTGAACGATGTTCTTTGATGTTTGACAACTTTTATTTTTTTGAACGCCAACTTGATTCTGCATCCCAAAAGCTGTTCATTAGAAGCAAAAAAATTATAGCTTCTGCATTTACTCAACCCACGTTTTTTATGAAAAATATTTTTGATGAAAGTAAATTGATTCGGAGTAAGTCAGAAACAAATTTTAATGCATTTTGAAAATATTTTTAATACAAACGTGGGTTGAGTAAATGCAGAAGCTAAACGTGGGTTGAGTAAATGCAGAAGTTATAATTATTTTAATTATTTTAATATTCTTAGCATTTATTTAGAAAAAATTATGGAAAAACCAATAATAACAAGCAACAACCTAAACGTGGGTTGAGTAAATGCAGAAGCTATAATTTTTTGCTTCTAATGAACGAGCTTTTGGGATGCAGAATCAAATTGGCGTTCAAAAAAAAGTTGTCAAACATCAAATAACATCGTTTAAAGTACTGAAACACACTTTTATCCTTTTCAACGTGTTTCACAAAAGTTACTCTTATATTGTGAATTCAGACGTAAATTAATCATCTTATTAATATAATTAAAAATGTATCTATATTATATTTTAAAAATATATGTAAAATCCTCCATGATTCCACCACTCAAACCTGAGCAAATCCTCCCACCCTCTCTCTCAAACTCTCTCAACTACGAAGGTTTCAAAAATTTTTATTGCTTCCAAATGATCTGTGTTGAGCATAAACGGATTATGTATATATATACATATAAACGTAAATCGTGGGAGCTTAGGAGGTTTTACTTTTAACGCAAAATTTCTCATAAACGGTGGTAACCAACCACGGTTTATGCCTAACACTTTTCCTTCCTAATCCGTGGTTGGTGGCCACGGTTTACAGCCAAACTTTTCCTTTCATAAAACCTCCCTGCCAGCCACGGTTTATATATAAATCAGAAACCGTAGTTGGCTTCCACGGTTTACATAATAATGCATTTTGCACAAGCACGTAACAACTTTTTGATTTGTGTATTTGGGTAAAGGTTTCTCTGATTTTATTTAAATATGTAAATTTCCCTAGATTAAGTATATGACTTACACTATTATAGACTATACACTAGGATCTAATAATATAACTAAATGTCACTTAATTAGTATTCGTTGTTTGTGTAATTATAATATAAACTATTTTTATTAAAATTTTAATTTTTTTGAATTCTATAAATAAAAATAATAGAATGTAACAACATTTATTTAAATATATAAATATAATAACTTTTATATTTAAGTAAAATTTGCTAATACCAGCTAGAAAAACAATAAAATTATTTTGGCCTCTATAAATAGAAAATGAAATAGTCTTACACAATATACCATAGATTTTTATATATGAGGACTTTTTCAAATTAAAAATAACAATTATTAATAGAGTAAATGCCCTTTCCGGTCCCTAACAATTTGCCCGATGGACTTCCCACCCCCTAAGAAATCTAAATACCCAAATCGATCCCTATCTATTATGATTTCAGTACGTTCCAGTCCCTGCAACCGGATCCGAGCAGGTCACTAGCTGATGTGTCAGTAACTTGTCCACGTGGGTTTCTCTCCTTCATAATTGGGACAAATCGCCCCCTGTACCTTTGTTGAAACGCTGCGTTTCATTATGAGCATTATTCCATAAAACACCTTCCTCTCCCTCTTCATTTACATTTGGCCCTAACTCTGAAACCTTTCTCCTTCCCTCCAAAAGAGCGTTACGTTGAGGACGTGCGATCGTGCTGCACCACTGTGTGGGAAGACATTGGAAGCATTTGGCAAGTTTCTTTGAAACGGTAAGCAATCTTTCGTTCTCTTCTACTTACTTTATGTTTTATTGTAGTCAAATTGAGGAGTGTGTCAGATAGTGGGAGTGAAATTAGCTTTGATAACTCAGTTCTCCTCTGCATGTTGATTATGGGTGGATGGGGTGAAGCACTAGCTTTGTTTGATGAGTTAGGGTTGTTGCGAAACTATAATAGTGATGTTAACTTTGAAAGTTTCTACCTTTCTACTTATTGATGAGTTAAGAATTCTTAACTGATAGATATTTTAGTCTATTTGCTGTTGATTAAGTTTGAAGTATAGCTCTGTTACTGAGTTATAGTTTGGATTTTTACAGATGTCTGTGTTTGTTATCCCTGTTTTTCATCATGGTGGGATACTCAAGAAAGATCCAAATGGAGTGCTACGATACGTAGATGGAAAGATTGAAAAATTTCCACCCATGGATGTTGATTTTGTCAACAAGAAGGACTTGGAAGAACTCTTCAGGGGATTAGGTTATATAGAATACAAAGAAATTTACTGGCTTGATCCAGCAGCAAGAAACCTGGAGTTTGGGCTTCATATCCTTAAGGGTGACCAGGATATTAATGACATGTGTGAAGCCACTCTAAGTTGTCCAGATAGAAATGAGTTCTACATCTACTTTGAGCACCCGGTAAGTCAACCAATGGCAGTCGAACCAAAGGCAGAACCAGAGGAAGAGCCTGTTGTGGTCACAGAGGAATCCTCATCGGATGATGGATACGAGAGTGCCGAGGATGAGGCCTACAAGCCTTCTCCTCCTAGTTTTGAGACTGATAGTAGTGATATTGAGTCACCAAAAAGACATAAAAAAAATAAAGGAAAAAGCATCTGTGTCTCCATCAAACAAGAAGAAAGTGTCACCTAAGAAAAATGGTAAGAAATCATCAAAGAGGTATACTGGGAGGAGGAGGAAGAGACATGTGCTATACGGTGAATCTAGTAAAGGAAATCGAATTGAGACACCTCCTAGTGGGTTGGGTTCTGCCCAAGGGCCAGTAGAAACAGATATGGGAGGGCCAGTAGAAGATGAACTAGGAGGTCCAGCAGTGGTTAATGAGAAGAGTGACAGTGATGACTACAACTATGAATATGCTTCTGAAGAGTGTCATACCCCGGTATCTTCTGAGGATCAGAGGACAATGCACGGACTTGATTTCAATGAAGAAAATGAATATGGAGAGGTTCGGTTTGAGCTTGGAATGCAATTTTCGACTATGGAGAAATTTAAGAAGGCCTTGAAGGATGTATTTGTTTGGGATGGAAGAGATTGCATGTATATCAAGAATGAGAAGGAGAGGGTCAGGGCTAGATGTGCGGAGGAGAACTGTCCATGGTTAATATATATGGCAAGGAACTCAAAAACAATGGCATTTGAGATAAAAACATTTCACAACAAGCATACATGTGGAAGGGATTATGGAAGCAATTTGGCCGATAGGGCATGGGTCACAGATAAGCTGGAAAAAAGGTTGGCAACACAGCCTAAGCTAACACCGAGGGAAGCAACGGAGCATATGAAACAGGACTACAATGTTCAGGTCCATCCAAAAATGATCCAAAAGGCTTTGAAAGCAGCCAGGGAAATTGTTGTTGGGAATGACAAGGCACAATATGGGAAGTTGTGGGATTATTTACAAGAGTTGCACAGGAGTAACCCAGGCAGCACGGCTGACATGTGTGTTGACCCAATTCTGCAATCTCTACCGCTGTTTGACAAAATTTACATATGCTTAGATGCGTGCAGAAATGGTTTTGTTAAGGGTTGTAGACCACTAATAGGCCTAGATGGATGCTTTTTAAAGGGGTATTATGGAGGCCAACTCCTAACTGCAATGTCACTTGATGCTAACAACCATGTATTCGTTATTGCATATGCTGTTACAAGAGCAGAAAATACAGAGAACTGGATGTGGTTCTTAACTCGACTTCAGGATGATTTGGGAGACCATCAAGTGCGTGGATGGAATCTCATGTCCGACCAACAGAAGGTAACATCATTTGCCAACCTATTCTGATATTGATTATAATTCTGCAGAGTTTAGTTGGATTATAGTGTAGATATTGTTTAGATTATTAGATATTGTTTTATAAATACAAGTCTGCACAAGATAATTGTCTTATTAGATATAGACTTCTGTTGCACATGTTGGATTATAATTAGATGTTTGTAACAGTTATAATTGGCATGCCATTTTCAGTTTTATAAATGCAATTCTGCACAATATAATTGACTTATAATTAGTTTATGACTTATAACAGTCAATTTTTTTGGTTTTTGTTTTAGTATCAAGTTGAAAAAACACACATGGTCTTCTGAGTGAAACTTCTGGAGCAGGTCATATTTTGGAGTGAACTTTTTGTAAAATACTCATGCTTTGGTTTGTGAATCACTTAATCACTTTATATGTTGGTTTCAACTATTATGAAACTCTCAGGAATTGGAGTGCAATTCCAAATTTCTCACAGATTTGAATATTTATTTACATTGTTATCTTCATAGACATGTGTTTCACAAACTCATAATAATACAATATGATAATATCTCAATACACTATTTTAAATTCTAATAACTACATGAAATAAAATAAATTAAGTATCACTGTATTAGAGTAAATAATCATAACATCAGTTGTTGTCTTCATACAAGCTATGAATTTCAACAAAAATACATTAAGTAGTTGTCTTCTATTTACATAACTTTGCACACTAAATCAAATTCACATTTTTCTCAATTAACCCACTACAAATTGATGAAATTATAAGTGTAACTGCAATTCCAACTAAAAAAGTGGTTAATGTTCTGCATTTAGTGTTGCCTCCAAATGTTTTTTCAATTTTCTGCTTTGCCATCATTACTTCCAGTGCCTCCAATCTTTCTTCCATCGTCTTCAAACTTTCAACCACACCATTCTGATTGACATAAGCTTTATGTGAATATGACTCAACATATTCATCAAGCCAAGCAAAGTATTTGCAATGTGGAGCTGCGGTTTGCAACAAATAACACTCCATGGTAATGGCAAGGAATTTTGAAACAAAACTAAAATTGAAAAATGATTACCTTAAAATAAGAGCAACCAAAAAAAAGTCTGTTCGAATTTTCTGCAGTGCTAGATTGAAACAATATTGCATATGTGCCACAATGACATCTGGGTGCTACAAATCTTTTTTTGCCTTGGTTTGCCTTTTCTCCTATACTCCCAGTGGAATCCAGAGTCGGACTCCAGCACAAATTCTTCCCAGCTTCATTGCTTTCCTCCACGGTTCGTGAAGAAGAATCTCTGACTTTCATAGCCATATTGTTCTTCAGGAGAAAACCCTTTATCTTCACTCTACACACAATGAAGACAACGAAGAATAAAGAAAAAACCCTAAATAACTATGAACACCCAGGAGATAACGCTCATAATGAAACGCAGCGTTTCAACAAAGGTACAGGGGGCGATTTGTCCCAATTATGAAGGAGAGAAACCCACGTGGACAAGTTACTGACACATCAGCCAGTGACCTGCTCGGATCCGGTTGCAGGGACTGGAACGTACTGAAATCATAATAGATAGGGATCGATTTGGGTATTTAGATTTTTTAGGGGGTGGGAAGTCCTTAGAGCAAATTGTTAGGGACCGGAAAGGACATTTACTCTTATTAATATTAAGGAACAAACACTAACAAATTCAACATTTAGTCGACGCGCGGGTTTTACACTAGTTATAGACAAACTTGGTTAGCTAACTCACAATCACAGACCATATCATATAATCAAATTCCACATTGAGCTTCCGTCAATGAAAATGTATTTCATGAAACTGCATCACCATTGTTTTCTTTTCTTTTCTCTCAGTTTTGTATTGCCTCGAACTAGCTTACCCTAACTCTCCAGTACTTTACCCAAACTGGCCAACAGCCCCTTCTTTTTTTTTCTGCTTTAACTCTGCAGTACTTTACCCTAATTCTAGCTTTTTGCTGCCGCAGCACCACCGCACAGTGGTGATCTCATTGTTCGATCAGAGAGAGTGATGACGGAATTGGATGCTGCTGAGACAAAAAGGCAAAAAACGGAGCATGTTGAAATGGCGGAGGAAGCGTGCCTTTGCCTTTTTACTTCTAACAAGTTGTTCGTGATCAAACTAAGCAATTTAAAGAAACAAGAAGATGATGTCAAAGATTGGACTTGTTTGCCTCCACCACCGTTCGATTTCGATTTGAAACTTCCAGACCCTGATTTATGTCCTTTCGAGTTGGACTCCAAGATCTATATGGCGGTGTCCTGCCCTAGACCTCTCGGTGCGGATTCCAACTCCTGGAACACCTACGAATTCAAATTTGATGAGCGCAGATTTTGGCCTGCGGATGGTGTACCCGCCCCTCTTTATGGGTCATCCATCGCAAACACGCCAGACTCAAGCGATGTTTACTTCTGTATAGATCCACTGGCCATATATCTTGGACTTTTTGTTCTTTATCATGATTCTAGAGTTTGGAAACAGTTAAACCCTCCTCCGGACTACGAACGGGTAGGTGCCGATCTTGTCGTGTTCGTCCTCCACAACACCGTCTTTGTTTCATCGGACACGGGGAACGAGACAGACTCCTATTTGGCCCACTTCGACCCCATAACAGAGACTTGGATAGTTGAGCCCGACGCTGATAACAATCTTTCGAAATTCATGAATGGTAGGTACATTTGCAGTAGTACTGAACTTGGCCCCTTTCGTGATACTTATCCCCCAAAAATTTCTGTGCCCCTTCTGGGTCTCGGCAGCAGCAACAACTACACGGTTTGCCTTACGCATGATGAGTATGGGGAGGAGTTTGATGAACCACTTGTTATCTCGGAGAAGGTGTTTGCCATTTTGGTTAACTACCAGAATGGCCGTGTCGCCTTATATCAATACCTTGATGTGTTTTTTGAGGGTAGTCAACCCAAGATGGAAGATGGGGCCAGAGTCAATCTTGTTGACCTTGGCAACGGGAAGGTGTGTGCAATACTCTTTGCGGAACTAGAGGATTCCGGAGACAAATTGTTGCTGTTCTTCTCATTTTTCACACTGTCGTTGTCGAAGGACTTTGCAGCATTGCAACTTGACAGCGGGGCTCCTCCCATGGAGCGAGATTTCTTGCAAGTAACTGTCCATAAGAAGTGTGTCTACACCATGGAGAACTCGAGGCTTGCTAATGATATGCGCCACACCTTTGTTTGGCCACCTATTAAGGGGGGAAGATTTCACTATACGACAGATATATGATAGTAACATTTCTTGTTATTTACTGTGGCTTTTTATCCTCCTTTGTCCTTTTTAATAGGATTATGAATGAACAATGAATTAAATAATAATGTCTTTGAGTATTATGATCTTGCTTGAATTATGTCTATATTCTTTTTAGCTCAAAATTACCTGTGTTTTTTTGAGATATTTGCACTATTGCTGTTCGTCTGAGTGAATTTAGAATAAGTGATGACATCTTGCTTATGCTTTTTGAGATATCATGGGTTTCATTCTATGTTGTTAACATAAATAAGTGATGACCCTACTTGAATTAACAAGTCATTGTTTTTCCTGGAATTTTGGATAAATTATTGATTTTACTTTTGCACCATGCTTTTTGATTGGTTGTCATGATTTGATTTCGAGATAAGGTAGCATTGCAATTTATCATGTCTCTTTTTTATTTCAGTTAACATCTATGTATTCAGATATGAGGAACCTTTTATCTCAGTTGTAGCTGCTGCCACACTCTTGTATTCAGATTCTGCACTGGTATGGCTGACTACATGTTTTCTACTTGACCAAGCAACCAAATTAGTGCCTAAGAAAATACAATAGCCTGAAGTGGATCTCCTATCATCAACATCAGAGGCCCAATCAGCATCTGCAAAACCAAAAATTCGAAGATTAGTAGATGGATGAAAAAGAAGACCTTGCTCAGTTGTACCAGCTAGACATCGAAGGATCCTTTTTACTGATCTCCAGTGACTGAGCAAAGGTCTTTGCATAAATTGGCTTACCTTATTTACTGAGAATGCTATCTCAGATCTAGTGAGGGTGCAGTATTGCAGAGCCCCTACTATAGAAAGATAGTGAGTAGGATCAGAATAATGTTCAAAATCATGTTTAGAGAGCTTTTTTCTGAGGTAATCATAGGTGTTGGGACTGACTTAGCATCAATGATGCCTGACTTGTATAACACATCTTTTATGTATTTAGTTTGAGATAAATGATATGCACCAGATTTTAGTTTAGTGGCCTCAATTCCTAAAAAATAATTGAAAGTGCCAAGAGATTTCAAAGCAAACATGCCATGTAATTTCTGCATCGATGCAGTATTTCATTTTGATTATTACTAGTCACCAGTATATCATTAACATAAACTAAAATAAAAATCATAGAAGAAGAAGTTCTTTTAGTGAATAAAGAAGGGTCTGACCTTGTTGTAGTGAAGCCAAACTTGCCTAAAGCTGCAGATAATGTAATGTACTAAGTACGAGGTACTTGTTTTAATCCATATATAGCTTTATGAAGTTTGCAAACAGCGTTAGAGTCACCATTATCAAAGTCTGGTGGTTGCATCATGTATACCACTTCTTGTAATTTGTCATTTAAAAAGGCATTGTTAAAATCATATTGATTGATAAGCCAGTTCATAGAAAGAGCAAGAGTGAGAACCACTCTAATAGTGGCATGTTTAACCACAGGACTGTATACCTCAGTAAAATCCAGCCCTTCAATTTGATGATTCCCTAAAGCTACAAGATGAGCTTTATAGCGCATTTCTGAGCCATTTGGGTTTTTTTTAATGGCATAAACCCATTTGCAACCAATCACAGTAGAATTGGGACTTGGATGAACTAGAGACCAAGTTTGTGTCTGTTCTAAAGCTTGAAGTTCAGATAGCATTGCATTCTTCCAGTGTGGAAGCTGTAATGCTTGTTTTACTAAAGTAGGAGGTGTTTGTAGACATTGAGGGTCAGTACTTGAGGAAGAAGTGAGTGCACTTAATGCTCTTGGTTTATAAATTTCAGACTTATATCTAGTGACCATAGGGTGTTGATTATGAGTACTTTGGGTACGTGTAGTAGAAGATAACAAGATTTCTTTACCTGAAATAAGAATAGAGGGTTGAGTTTCACTGGTATTAGAGGGTTGAACATCATGATTATTACCAGGTTGAGGGGTAGGATCAGTATTAGAATTTGAAAGTGAGGATTATTGATTGGAATGTTGATCATCATTAGAGTTTAATGGATCTGCATCATGATTAGTGGCCATAGAAATTGAAGCAGGTACAGGTAAAAGAGGGATACTTAAGGAAATTTGAAAGAATTTATTGTTAATGTAAGGAGCAGAGGTAATAGGAAATAATTGAGGATAAGAAAAAGAAGTTTCATAAAAAACATGTCGAGTGATAATTATTTTGCCAGTTTTCATTAAACATTTATATCCTTTGTGATTGGGTGCATACCCCAAAAAGATAGATAATTGTGATTTGTAAGAGAATTTTTTATCATTGTAAGGTCTTAAAAATGGATAACATGCACAACAAAAAAATTTTAGAATAGAGTAATCAGGGGCTTGATTATGTAGTAATTCAAAAGGTAAGACATTAGAAGTATTAGGTGAAGGGAGCTTATTGTAAGACCCATAATTTTCTAAAAAAATATTATTATGAGTTAATTTCAATTTATTTATTCATTAAAGATTTTATTTTAGAAATTATTTTGTTAGAAGTAATTAAATCAAGTTTTGACAATTAAATTAGATTTGAAATTAATAAAGCAAATCCTAATTTGATTAAAAATTATTAAAGACAAATTTTGCTAAATTAAATCCAAACCCTAACTTTAACCAAATTAACCCTAACCCCCCTAAATTAACCCTAGCCGCCACACCTGTTTTCTTTCCTTGAGTAAACATATCAAAAGAAAGAAAGAAAGAAAGAAAGAAAAGCAAAAGCAGAAGAACGAAGAAAAGAAAGAAGGAAAGGGGAGGAAAAAGAGGGAGGCGGCGCGGTGGGTGTCACTGTCACCGTCGCCGCCGCTGCTGACAGAAGAGAGAGGAGATCTGAGAGAGAAGAAGAGTATCGCGAGGAAGCCGCCGCGCAGCTCAGGAACGCTGTCGCGTCGCCGTTGGCGCAAGCGCCGAGGAGACCACGCGGGGAGGAGAGACGCGCGAGGGAGAGAGAGCGGGATCTCAAGCCAAGCTGAGGTCCAACCACCGTGTCAGAAACCTTTTCGCGTCGCCAGCGTCGCCCACACCGTGAAGCCGTCGCCGCCGCTACTGTACCCGCGTCGTCGTCGTCCTCATCCCGGAGTCGGTTGCCGCCACTTATGGAGGAGCCAGAGAGAGCGAGCTCGGGAGCAGAGGAGAGAAAAGAGAGACCCGCGCCAGCCATCGCCGCTTCTGCCACTCGAAATCCTGCTGCCGCCGCCGGAGAACCCACTGTCGGTAAGGGTTTTAAAGTTTGGTTTATGTTCTTTTGGATTCCGGGAACCTTTATCGTCACTGCATGCTTATTTCAGTCACCCGCCCCCGCTGCTTGTTGTTCTGAACTGCTGCACCATCGTTGCCGCTGTTCTGGTCACCGGGTGTGGCGTGGGTGATCACCGGAACCACCATCGGAGTTATCGTTATTTCAGTTCAGCCGTTCATCCTTGTTTAGGTAAGCTATGCGTTCCAAAACCTTTAAATTGGTATTTCTGTTTTAAGTTGTTTGAGGATCTGAGGTTTTGGTGTCATAGGATCGAGTTATGGGTCTTGATTGCTGAGTTCTATGGCTGCTGCATACAGCATCAAGGTGCTGCGTCGTCACCGGAGCTGTTGTTGCTCCGTTTTCTTGATTATTTGTAAGTCCAGTAAGTCGTTCCTTGTTCCAAACTCTTTTAGTTGCTGTTATGTTATAGATTATTGAGTTTTACGCGACATTAATATTTTAGGATTGGGCTAAGATTGTGTTTAGAGGCTGTGGCTGCTGCGGGGACGGTCAGTATTAATGTTGTTGCTGTGGGATAAGAATAGAAATGCGGTTTGTCGCGTAGTTGAATCGCGAACGAGGTAGGGGTTTTTCTTAAAATCTATTTTACATTACAGAGTTGTGATAAATAGATATTGACGCAAAAGGATAAACTTCTGTGGTTACATTTGTCTTGTGAATGTGATGATCTGTTGGATTGGATTATTTGGTGCTTGATTGCGTAAGTGGCTTATGGTTGTTGGTAAAAACCGGTTTGAAATGTTATTTACTCGATTATTATGAGAGGTGGATCTTCTTGGTTTTAAAGTTTACTTGGTAATATAAATGAATCGATTTTAGGAAATAATTTGATATATGAAAATAAATTGATTTTGGGAGCGGTTTGATTTTGGATTGGTCTGATTTTATAAATGATTTAATATTTGAGCTGATTTGATTTTAAAAAGAGTTTTATTGTTGGAATTGGTTTGATTTGAAAATAAATTGATATTGGAGCTGGTTCAACTCTGGAAAAATGAATGAGATTTGGAAATGGATGAGAAAAGGTTTGAGAAATGTTTAGATGGGACCCGAAAAGGGTGGCAGAATCCGAGTTTTAGAGGAGATGCTGCCGAAATTTTATAAAATTAGAAGTTTCATTTGAAGTAGTTATTTTAAAAGGTTTAATTTTAAGCATTATATAATTTAAGATTACTTCATTTATCAAAGGAAAAGTCATGTTTTGGATTGAGAATTGTTAGTGAACGGAATGAAAAGAAAGATGATGAGGATTTCTTTGAAATATGGCTTTTGAATGAATTTGGAAATGAGATTTGGATTAATGAATGATTATGAAGTTGAGAATGTTGAGATACGATCTTTGAATTGTTCATTTGGCTTATGAATTTGAAATATCTGAGATACGAGGTTCCCTGGATTAAGTGCCGTGGCTTGCCACCACGTGTACCAGGTTGAGAACTCGATACTCTGTTGACCCTACGACGTAAGTGTGACCGGGCACTATATAAATTCCCGGGAATGTTACCCCCATTGAGCAATATTGATTATTTGAGAAAAAGCTATGCATAGACTCTTGGGGATGCACGTTGGGGGACAGTCTAAGGACAATTCAGACTTGTCGGGTTGGCTGGATAACCGACAGATGAGCCTCATCAGCCATAGGACAGGCATGCATCATATGCATTTGTATGCTTTGCTTGGGTTTGAACTTGTTTTGGTTTGCCTAATTGCTAAACTGTTCTTAACTGCTACTTGAACTATTTGCTGTAATTGCTACCTACTTGTGCTTTCCTTGTCTGTCTTGCCTGTGTTTGTCCTGGCATGCTACATTTGAGAATGAACTTTGGTGTTGCATTAATGATTGTGTTGTTTGATTGCGTGGTTGGTTTCTGATTGAGATTTTCTTATAAGAAAAGAAAGGTTTCGGATTTCAATTAGATTAAACATTGTTTCTTTGAAAAAGTCTTGAACGGTTACCTACTGGTTTTTAAAAGATTCATAAGGCGATGATAATCACTGAGTTTGAAAACAGTTTTCTTATTAAATATCTTCTTATGACAACTTTGAAACTGCGTGGTGAGACCGTGTGGTTAGGTTCTCACCCCCCTACAACTTTACCTTTTCAGGAACCGGAAGAAGCGTTATGAAGAGTTACACTGCGTTTGGCTTATATGTTGTTGTATTCATTAGATTATTTTCTCCCCTCGTCTTTGTTATTACAAGTTTGTAAGAGGGATAGGAATTGTATGTTTTAAATATGTAATATATTGAGTTATTATGTAAGGAGTTTTGTATATGAATATATGCCTGCTTGTATTGTTCTTAAGATAAAATATTTATTTCTAGTTTTCAAAGAAATCAGCGATACAGTGTCGAGTCACAGGCTCCTATTTTAGTATTTAGTATGTAAAGTAGTCGTAATATTTCTTGCTATCAGAGTGGCGCAGCCGGAAGCGTGACTACTGATAGTGAGGGTGTTACATTATGGTATCAGAGCAGTCTTTCCTGTAGAGCCTGAGGAATGGACCGGTTATGCTTCAATTGCATACTCTAAGAGTCTGTCATGTAGTAAGTCTTATTTGAATAACGAGAATTAGAGCTTATGCACATGACGGTCTATTGATTAATGCCATTAGTCTTGCATTGCATAATCCCTGGTATTAAGTTTGGCCAGCTTAACACTAGTGAATTATGTTTATGTAAGCACTAATGGATTATCATAGACAATTTGTGAGTCATAGGTAATGCGAATCGCGGGTTTTGGAAACGTTAGGAGTTAATTCTTGAGGTTACTCGGTTAGGTGTCTTGAACTCTGCAAATATCACGTATCTTATTCCTGCTTGGTATGCTCTAAGGTTCTTGTCTGCGATACTTTTCTTGGAAAGTGAACAGATTATCTTTCAATCCTACTCTCTTGTTTACGTACGCTTTTGTTTGATCCTAACTGCATATGCCTGTTTAAAACCCTTGGTGTATTTACCTTCTTTATTTAGGCACTTCTTTTTGAATCATGTATTTTTTTTATATATACATTCGAATCTGTTTTGATGCAGGACACCTTTTTAAGTTCATTTTTCGAGTCTTTTGTAAATAAATTGTAATTTAGTTTTCCTCTTATTTGATAACAATTACAGCCATTCTTTAAATCTTAACAAAACCGTTTTTGATTGGAAATATACAACCGCTTTTAATTTGATATGTACTTCTTTATATAAACGTTGAAAGTTTCTTATACAGTTTAAAACTAGTTGTTTCTAATACCTCGCCTGTTTCTTCACTGATTTATGGAAATGTATATATACTTTAAATACAATTTGATTTTTTAACAATTTTATTACAATTTTTACGAATATCCTGATTTGACTATATATTTAGATATTTTTCAAAAAAAGGTTTTTGTCTCTTTCTAGTTGGTTTTGTTTGGTAAGCTTCACCTAATTTATTTTTATTCGAATTTGGTTTAGCATACTATATTATTTATGCAATTGTTGTTCTTACAAAAAAAATGTTGGACTCATGTCTTTATTATCATGAATGGATCAATTTCTTTCTTAAACTTTTATTTCTATGGATGTCATATTTAATTCTGTTTTTAACTACTCTTTTATTTTTTTTAACGTCACTATTAGTCTTAGTTTTTCATTTCTTGTGAATCTCATTCTCATCCGAGTCAACTTTAATTCGTTTCCATCTAATGCACCATTTGTCCTTTTATTTGTCTTTCTTTAGTCAAAGGTTCTTTCTTGAGAATTTTCTATTGATTGAGTTGTCTTGCTGGCGCGTTTTGTATTCCTTTAGACCAATTGGAAACTCATTTGATAATCCATACCCAATGAGTTCTTGTTTGAATTCCCTTAATTTAAAGGTCCTATCTTCCATGGGTTGATTTCATTTTAAGCACATCGTAATCTTCTTAAATGATACTTGCGAGGTGGTTATTTCAAATATACTTTCAGAATTTTGTTTTGAACCATTTTTGAAAAGGTTTTGAATTCTTTTGAAGGAATTTAAGTTTTGAATCAATTTTTTTTAAGTTGTTAAGTTCCTTTTTAAGCTTTTTGTTTCTATGAGTGACATGCTTTATGAATCCTAATTGAAATCCTTTAATTTAAGTTTCTTTCTTAAACTGAGTTAGTTTCCTTTTTAGCACATAATAATATTATTGAACATCCTTATAAAGTTGTGACTTCAAGTATATTATTGAAGTTTTGTTTTAATTTAAACCTTTTTAAACAAGTTTCGATTTATTTTTATGCAAAATTGTCCCTGACTAGAATTGTTTTACTTGAGCAATGCCTCTCTTTGGTGTGATTTGAACTTGTTTTGGGGCGATACATCTATTGAAATTTTAATAAAATCGCTTTCAATTTAGCTTACACTCCTTTACCTTATACTCTGAAAATTTCTATGTGATTTAAACCTGTTTGATTGTAATGCATCATCTTTTCTTTTATGAGTAAAACTTTATCTCAGATTTTCTTCCAACAAGATTATAGTTTTTATACATGCTTAAAAAAGAAGAGAAAATACAATTTTGCTCTTAGCCAAATTAATCTTTCCATTTACAAATTGTGTAATCTATTTCCTCTTGAATTTATATTGAAATAATGCCACATTTACATTTTTATTAATCTTTTGAAGGATGTTTGTTACTCATTTTCTCTTTTAGAACATAAAATGATTTTTCTTTAAGTTTTTCATTCCCTATGAGCAATGCATTCGAGAGTATCTTTAAATCATACTCTTGGGTTCTATGAATTTTGTCTTTGGTTTTAGATATTCTTCTTTGTAAACCTCATATTTATTTGACTCAGCTTGAATTCGTTTCAAAATACTACATTGTTTTTCATCTTATTGGTCTTATTAAATTTCTTCGATTCAAGAGTTACCTTTAAAGTTATCAGTTGATTCTCTTTCCAGCACTTTTTATTACTTGTTCATCCTTGTCTACTTGTGATTTCCACAATTCTTTCAAATTCTCGCGAACACGGTCTTTGTCACTGTTCTTTCTTTTCTATGGTTTATGATCCTTCTGAGTATACTCGAGATTAGTTTTGATGTCTTGTGCGACCGTACGCTTAGTAAACAACACATTAGTTCTTTAGGACACGTTTGGTGAATTCAAAAGGTGAAAATTTGTAAATATACGATGTTGCAGGGAGTTGTGGAACCTTATTTCATGTGAAAGAATTTTGTTGATGTTGGGTTTGTGACCATTAAGATTTACGAAGTGATGACGAGGTTGAAAACCTTCGGATGAGAGCTCAATGAAGTACAGTTAAGAATGGTGGAGATAAGTTATATTGAAGTTCGAATAGTTGAGACTTTGCAGTTGGTATGAGATTAGTATCCGGACGTTGAGCACATCATTTTGACCCCAGCTTGTTTTATACCTTTTTTGTCGCCTTGCTTTACTATCACACGTTTGAAACATATTATTTTGTGCATCAAGTCTATCTTGTAACTTTGTTTCACATCATACTTATACCCTTTATATTTTTATACCATATGAAAATTCTGGTATTTGAAACTATATGAATATATATATACTAAGAACTTTTTGCCTTTTCTTTAAATAAGTTCAAGAGTGAAGTAATATGAAAATCTCTTTTATTTTGTATCAATTTTCGAGGACGAAAATTTTTATAAGGTTGGTAGGGTGTAAGACCCATAATTTTCTAAAAAAATATTATTATGAGTTAATTTCAATTTATTTATTCATTAAAGATTTTATTTTAGAAATTATTTTGTTAGAAGTAATTAAATCAAGTTTTGACAATTAAATTAGATTTGAAATTAATAAAACAAATCCTAATTTGATTAAAAATTATTAAAGACAAATTTTGCTAAATTAAATCCAAACCCTAACTTTAACCAAATTAACCCTAACCCCCCTAAATTAACCCTAGCCGCCACACCTGTTTTCTTTCCTTGAGTAAACATATCAAAAGAAAGAAAGAAAGAAAGAAAGAAAAGCAAAAGCAGAAGAACGAAGAAAAGAAAGAAGGAAAGGGGAGGAAGAAGAGGGAGGCGGCGCGGTGGGTGTCACTGCCACCGTCGCCGCCGCTGCTGACAGAAGAGAGAGGAGATCTAAGAGAGAAGAAGAGTACCGCGAGGAAGCCGCCGCGCAGCTCAGGATCGCCGTCGCGTCGCCGTTGGCGCAAGCGCTGAGGAGACCACGCGGGGAGGAGAGACGCGCGAGGGAGAGAGAGCGGGATCTCAAGCCAAGCTGAGGTCCAACCACCGTGTCAGAACCCTTTTCGCGTCGCCAGCGTCGCCCACACCGTGAAGCCGTCGCCGCCGCTACTGTACCCGCGTCGTCGTCGTCCTCGTCCCGGAGTCGGTTGCCGCCACTTATGGAGGAGCCAGAGAGAGCGAGCTCGGGAGCAGAGGAGAGAAAAGAGAGACCCGCGCCAGCCATCGCCGCTTCTGCCGCTCGAAATCCTGCTGCCGCCGCCGGAGAACCCACTGTCGGTAAGGGTTTTAAAGTTTGGTTTATGTTCTTTTGGATTCCGGGAACCTTTATCGTCACTGCATGCTTATTTCAGTCACCCACCCCCGCTGCTTGTTGTTCTGAACTGCTGCACCGTCGTTGCCGCCGTTCTGGTCACCGGGTGTGGCGTGGGTGATCACCGGAACCACCATCGGAGTTATCGTTATTTCAGTTCAGCCGTTCATCCTTGTTTAGGTAAGCCATGCGTTCCAAAACCTTTAAATTGGTATTTCTGTTTTAAGTTGTTTGAGGATCTGAGGTTTTGGTGTCATAGGATCGAGTTATGGGTCTTGATTGCTGAGTTCTATGGCTGCTGCATACAACATCAAGGTGCTGCGTCATCACTGGAGCTGCTGTTGCTCCGTTTTCTTGATTATTTGTAAGTCCAGTAAGTCGTTCCTTGTTCCAAACTTTTTTAGTTGCTGTTATGTTATAGATTATTGAGTTTTACGCGACATTAATATTTTAGGATTGGGCTAAGATTGTGTTTAGAGGCTGTGGCTGCTGCGGAGACGGTCAGTATTAATGTTGTTGCTGTGGGATAAGAATAGAAATGCGGTTTGTCGCGTAGTTGAATCGCGAACGAGGTAGGGGTTTTTCTTAAAATCTATTTTACATTACAGAGTTGTGATAAATAGATATTGACGCAAAAGGATAAACTTCTGTGGTTACATTTGTCTTGTGAATGTGATGATCTGTTGGATTGGATTATTTGGTGCTTGATTGCGTAAGTGGCTTATGGTTGTTGGTAAAAACCGGTTTGAAATGTTATTTACTCGATTATTATGAGAGGTGGATCTTCTTGGTTTTAAAGTTTACTTATAAATGAATCGATTTTAGGAAATAATTTGATATATGAAAATAAATTGATTTTGGGAGAGGTTTGATTTTGGATTGGTCTGATTTTATAAATGATTTAATATTTGAGCTGATTTGATTTTAAAAAGAGTTTTATTGTTGGAATTGGTTTGATTTGAAAATAAATTGATATTGGAGCTGGTTCAACTCTGGAAAAATGAAAGAGATTTGGAAATGGATGAGAAAAGGTTTGAGAAATGTTTAGATGGGACCCGAAAAGGGTGGCAGAATCCGAGTTTTAGAGGAGATGCTGCCAAAATTTTATAAAATTAGAAGTTTCATTTGAAGTAGTTATTTTAAAAGGTTTAATTTTAAGCATTATATAATTTAAGATTACTTCATTTATCAAAGGAAAAGTCATGTTTTGGATTGAGAATTGTTAGTGAACGGAATGAAAAGAAAGATGATGAGGATTTCTTTGAAATATGGCTTTTGAATGAATTTGGAAATGAGATTTGGATTATGAATGATTATGAAGTTGAGAATGTTGAGATACGATCTTTGAATTGTTCATTTGGCTTATGAATTTGAAATATCTGAGATACGAGGTTCCCTGGATTAAGTGTCGTGGCTTGCCACCACGTGTACCAGGTTGAGAACTCGATACTCTGTTGACCCTACGACGTAAGTGTGACCGGGCACTATATAAATTCCCGGGAATGTTACCCCCATTGAGCAATATTGATTATTTGAGAAAAAGTTATGCATAGACTCTTGGGGATGCACGTCGGGGGACAGTCTAAGGACAATTCAGACTTGTCGGGTTGGCTGGATAACCGACAGATGAGCCTCATCAGCCATAGGACAGGCATGCATCATATGCATTTGTATGCTTTGCTTGGGTTTGAACTTGTTTTGGTTTGCCTAATTGCTAAACTGTTCTTAACTGCTACTTGAACTATTTGCTGTAATTGCTACCTACTTGTGCTTTCCTTGTCTGTCTTGCCTGTGTTTGTCCTGGCATGCTACATTTGAGAATGAACTTTGGTGTTGCATTAATGATTGTGTTGTTTGATTGCGTGGTTGGTTTCTGATTGAGATTTTCTTATAAGAAAAGAAAGGTTTCGGATTTCAATTAGATTAAACATTGTTTCTTTGAAAAAGTCTTGAACGATTACCTACTGGTTTTTAAAAGATTCATAAGGCGATGATAATCACTGAGTTTGAAAACAGTTTTCTTATTAAATATCTTCTTATGACAACTTTGAAACTGCGTGGTGAGACCGTGTGGTTAGGTTCTCACCCCCCCTACAACTTTACCTTTTCAGGAACCGGAAGAAGCGTTATGAAGAGTTACACTGCGTTTGGCTTATATGTTGTTGTATTCATTAGATTATTTTCTCCCCTCGTCTTTGTTATTACAAGTTTGTAAGAGGGATAGGAATTGTATGTTTTAAATATGTAATATATTGAGTTATTATGTAAGGAGTTTTGTATATGAATCTATGCCTGCTTGTATTGTTCTTAAGATAAAATATTTATTTCTAGTTTTCAAAGAAATCAGCGATACAGTGTCGAGTCACAGGCTCCTATTTTAGTATTTAGTATGTAAAGTAGTCGTAATATTTCTTGCTATCAGAGTGGCGCAGCCGGAAGCGTGACTACTGATAGTGAGGGTGTTACACTTATTTATTAGATAAACAGATGACAAAAAAGCATCATCCTAACGAAGAAGAGGGATAGAAGCTCTTGCTAACATAGCCACCAATCTCTATAATGTGCCTATGTTTTCTCTCAATCCTCCCATTTTATTGATGGGTGTGAGGGCATGAGAATCTAGGAACAATATCATGCATAGTTAAAAAAGAAGAAAATAAAGATGACAAATACTCTCTGCCATGATCAGATTGCAGGGACTTAATCTTAAAACCTGTGTGGTTCTCCATTTGATTTTTAAATTGCATGAATGCCTGTAAAACTTGGAATTTTGTTTGAAGTAGAAAGATTGAAGTAAATCTAGTAAATGCATCCACAAAAGAAACATAATATCGAAAACCATGATAAGATAATATGGGTGCTGGACCCCAAACATCAGTATAAATCATCTCTAAAGGTTCATGAAATTGAAAAGAATCAAATTGAAATGGAAGAGCATGCATCTTTGCCATGCAACAGTATTCACAAACCTTATTGTTCGTTGTATTATTAGAAACAGGAAGATTACATTTAGAAATGACATTCTTGATTACATTAGATGAAGCATGACCTAATCTATCATACCAAAGAGAAAATGAGGGACAATTAGCACTGAAACTTCTAGGAACAAATTGAGAACTACATTGATTATCTCTAGGAAAATGAACTTGCTGGTTTGAGACAGATTCATTAGAAATAGATGAAGTAATAGCAATTCTTTGAAATTCATATATGCCATGCTTAGGTATGCCCCGGAGGAGTATCTCCCAAGTTTCTTGTGATTTAACACAACAAAAAGTGAGATGAAATTCAAAGAAACACTGGTTATCTTCTGAAAATTTCTGAACAATAATTAAGTTCTGCGACATATTAGGGGCATGAATGATATTTCTTAGAAAAAAATTGTCGATTTGTATCTAAAGAAATGAGATAAGTGTGGCCAGTGTGTGCAATGTGAGTACCTATTCCATTACCTAACAAAATTTGGTCAGAACCATTAAATTCAGATGTTGTTAAGAGATTTGATTGATCGGGGGTGATATAGTGAGATGCACCAGTATCTGAAAACCAGGAATTGTTTGAAAAATTTGCAGCAGTAGAAAGATAAGCTCTTGGATTGTGGTATGATGCGGGTGGAGGAATTGTTGGGCCTGAGGTTGAACTCGAAGAAGGTGAAGATGCTTGATAATTTTGATTGTAACGATGGAAACAGGTCAAGGCAGAATGTCCCATTCTACCACAGACTTGACATTGAACTCTTGAAGAGTATGAAGATTGAAATCTGCCACCTCTACCAAATCCACGTCCTTGTCCACGGCCTCTTTTGCCAAAAAAACCTCTACCATTGCCTCTAGAATAACCAAAACTAGTTTGAGTGAAATTAGATTGGATAAGAGTATTTTCGTTCTTTCTAAACCTTTCAATCATATCCTCATGTCCCAAAAGTAAAGATTCCACTTCTGGAAGAGTAATGGAATCAGCCTTAGTTATAACAGAAGATAAAAACAAGGTATAATCTTCATTTAGTCCTTGTGTAATTGCAGCAATGTGATCATCAGAAGAAACACTAAATCCAAGAGAAGCAAGAGAATCTACAGTTTGATGTATTCTTTTTAGATATTCTGAAGCTGTCATTCCTCCTTTCTTGATTGATAGCAATTGTGCTCGAACCTGAGTGATTTGAATCTGTGAGGTTTTTGCAAAATGACCATGAATCTTTTCCCATACCTGATATGCAAAGACACAATCTAGCATTTTATTTTTAAAAGAAAGATCCATAGACGTGAGAAGCCAAGTCATGAGGTAGTGGTCATGAGCCTTCCATTCTTTGTACTGTGAAGATTCTGTTCAGATTCTGTTCCTGTTGTTTTTTCTGCATCAATAGAGAATTTTGGAGGAATCTTTTTTTTTTATTAGATGATCCTCGAGACTGTTGGAACCAATCGTGTGAAGAGCAAGTTGCTCCCATGTTTTGAAGGTAGATTTATCAAGTTTATCAAGGATTGGTTGAGAAAGAAAATTTTTCGCATTGGGTAAAGTGGTGGAAATTGGAACTATTTCTCCTATAGATCTTAATGAGCTCTAGATACCATGAGAAAAAGTAAAGGAAGATTTGAAGTTCTATTCCTGATGAATCATAAATCTGTGTATGTGTTTGTATTGAATGAATGATCATGGAAAAATTCCTTTGCAAAATAAGCTCAATCAGTATTTATACAAGTGGAAAAACTATACTACTAGGCTAGCTTATGTAACTGCCTGCTCTTTTGCTAGTTGATTTAGCGGCTAAATTGGAATCTTGGTCAATCTTGATTATTGACTTGGTCTTCTCTCTATCAGAGTTCAAAATATGCCTACTAGCAGCTCAGAAATCAGTCGTTGTTAATCATGAATGGCATTAGCAGCGTCTCAGCTTGCTAAGATGGTTTCCTCGAGTTCTTGAATGGTTTGGCTAAGCTTTTCAACTTCCAAAATCTTTTGGCAGTGTGTTTTCTCTAGGATTTTGTTTTCCTCCTGTTTATGGCAGCTGTTAGTTAGCTGCATTACAGTTCACATCAAAAAGAAAAAATGTGAGAAAGGATAGAGATTCTTGCTTGACAAATCTCAATCTGTCTCTTTAAATCCATGTTCTGATTTTGAACTTCCTCAACAATTAGAGCCCTCTCTAGTGCACTTCGTAAAATTCTCTCTACTTTTAGCAGTGCTGACTCTTTCGACTTTGTGAGTCGTTCCAAAGCTTTCTTATCTTCTTGTAGTGCTGTAATCTATGAAATCAAAAGCATGTTACATTATTACTACTATTATTATTATTATTATGAGTAAGTAAAGTTCATACATTAAATTAAGACAAAGTCTATGGTGTAGATATTGTTGGGAATAATACACCATTCCCCCTTGAGAAAACACCTTTGACAGAGAAATAAAATAGACACAATCACAACACAAGAATTTAACGTGGAAACTCCAATTACCGGAGAAAAAACCACGGCCGTTGTCAAATGACAACCAGAGAATATCACTATGTGAAAATTGTTACAACACATAGACTTCTTTCTCTCACCGGCACCCCAGTACACCCACACTCTCTCAAAGCAAATATCTAACTACACCTCACAACACTCTCTAATAAAGAGTACAGAGAAAAAGAAAAATCAGATACAAGCTTAAAGTGTTTCTGACTGGTGCAAAAATAAATGGAGAACTTAGCCTCATATTTATAGCCTATGCCACCCACTCCATTTGCTATCCTGAGCAATGTGGGACTAATTCAACCAAATCCTAACAATCTCCACCTTGATTGAAATAGTCACACATCTTCAGCTTCCATTGTCAACACCGACAATTCTTTGCTGCCATTGTCTATACCGACAATCATAGTTCAGAGAACTATCATACTCCACCATGAAAGTATACTCACTTGGAATTAGACCACTCCAAGCATTTCACCTTGGTACAGATCGAAACCTTGCTGAAAATTCATGGTGCAACTTCCAAATTGGCTTTTCCTGGAAGTTCTTCAGCCATCGACCTAACTCCGCCACACATCTTGCATTTCAACGCCAACCAATGCCCGTGTGCAATTGTGGACCCGATTGCCACAACTTATCCTTATCCATGGCAGTGCGGTAATACCATGAGGATACTTCTTGTCTTCTAGAGAACATCATCTTCTCTCATAGAGAGAGCAACCAGAGATCTTCTCCTTCAACGCCTTGTGCAAACCTGATTGTATCAACACATCCTTGACTTGTATTTGCCACAAGCCAAAATTGATTCTTCCATCAAATTTCTCTATTTCAAGCTTCACAGCACTTGAATATCCTGACATTGTTGCAACCGTATACTGGAATAGTATAACTCAACCGTGCACTAGGAAGGGTCCCCAGGAAAGAGAGGTGGGTCACAATGGACACACTTAAATACCAAGTCTTTCCTTAGCCAGAACCTTTCCAAACAACACTCTCACAGTGTCACACTGCCTTCCAGCAACAACAACAGCAACCAAAGATCAACCTCAAGCCACAGGACAAAATTCTTTTCTGATGTGGAAGGTCAGACTAAGCTGCAACCACAGAGCATACTAAGAATAAATCCTATCGAACCGAAGCTCTTGATACCACTTGTTGGGAATAATACACCATTCCCCCTTGAGAAAACACCTTTGACAGAGAAATAAAATAGACACAATCACAACACAAGAATTTAACGTGGAAACTCCAATTACCGGAGAAAAAATCACGGCCGTTGTCTTGACAACCAGAGAATATCACTATGTGAAAATTGTTACAACACATAGACTTCTTTCTATCACCGACACCCCAATACATCCACACTCTCTCAAAGCAAATATCTAACTACACCTCACAACACTCTCTAATAAAGAGTACAGAGAAAAAGAAAAATCAGATACAAGCTTAAAGTGTTTCTGACTGGTGCAAAAACAAATGGAGAACTTAGCCTCATATTTATAGTCTAGACCACCCACTCCATTTGCTATCCTGAGTAATGTGAGACTAATTCAACCAAATTCTAATAAATATCATACATTATTTACATATATAAAGCAACGTGCTATAATTTTTTTAGTGACACCTAGTTTTATTTTTTTTTTTTTCTTTTTTATGATAGCAGCCATATCAATGATATACTGCAATTTTAGATTTTTATCTCCTTAAAAATATATAATTAGCAGTACTATTAAATTAGCAATCAAAGAATTTTTGACCAAATATACTGGACCAACTTTTCAATTAAATCTCATATAGTCAAACCCGTTGTTATGATCTAATTTCTTTTTTATAAATAATGCAATATATTTTTATAAGTTACACAACATGATTTTTTTTTGCACCGTTTATTTTTTTTTTCTTTTAGAACATTATTTCTTTCTTCTTTAACACTTTTAATTATGGTGAATAAATTTCAAAAGGTTCTTATGTTGTAGATCTTAATATAATTAATATTCGTAACTTTTTTATCTTCAAATTTTTTATTGGGTATAGTCTACAGATATTTTTAAATAATTTATTTATAAATTAAACTTTTATAAAAAAATAATTAATATTCGTAATCTAAATCATATAAATAATTTCACCAAAATAATATTTTAAACATACACATTTAGTATTTATTCATAAATATATATTTTTTCATTTATATTATATCTTAATAATAGTATGTTTAAATAATATTAATATTTATTCACAATTATATGTTTTTCTTTTTTTTTCTTTTGCTTATACGATGTGTATAATAATGTGTTCAAATAATATTTAATAATATAAACAATTTACAATTTTATAGGAGAAAAATCAATTTTTTTTCAAATCTTATATATTCACGTGTTTTTAGATCCAAATAAATATAAAAGAAATCAAACTTTATTATTTAATTTACTATTATAGAATTCTTATTTTGATTTAAAATGATTCATTAAATTAATATAATTAAAATTAATTATAAATTATTTTATATAACACATACAAATTTAATTAAATATTGCTATATGTGTTATGTAAATTATTGAATCTGCATGTGTTATATAAAATAATTTATAGTTAATTTTAGTTATATTAATTGAATGAATCATTTTAAATCAAAATAAGAATTTTATAATAGTAAATTAAATAATAAAATTTGATTTTTTTTATATTTATTTAGATCTAAAAACACCTAAGTATATAAGGCTTGAAAAAAAATTGATTCTTCTCAAATTGCAAATTATTTATATTATTAAATATTATTTGAATATATTATTATACACATAGTATAAACAAAAGAGAAAAAATATATAATTGTGAATAAATACTAAAATATTATTTGAATATACTATTATTAAGATATAATATAAAAAAATATATATATATATTTATGAATAAATACTAAATTTTTTTTTACCAAAGATATGAGACTCGAACCCGCAACCTCTTAATTAAATATGGGGAGACTATGTCATTTGAGTTATTATTCATTGGCTATGAATAAATACTAAATGTGTATGTTTAAAATATTATTTTGATGAAATTACTTATATGATTTAAATCACGAATATTAATTATGTTAAGATCTATCACCTAAGAATTTTTTGTAATTTATTTATCATGTTAAAGAAGAAAGAAACAATGTTCTAATTTCTAAAAGAAAAAAAAAATAAACGGTGCACAAAAAAAAATGCTGCGTAACTTATAAAAATATGTTGCATTATTTAAAAAAATAAAAAAAAATAGATCATAACAAGGCTTAATTGTATGAGATATAATTGAAAAGTTGGCCTAGTATATTTGGTCAAAAACTCTTTGATTACTAATTTAATAATACTGCTAATTATATATTTTTAAGGGGATAAAATTCTAAAATTGTAATGTGTCATTGATATGACTGCTGCCATAAAAAAGAAAAAAAAGAAAAAATAGAACTAGGTGTTACTAAGAAAATTATAACACGTTACTTCTATACATGTAATCATGTAGATAATTTATGATATTTACACCATAGACTTTGTCTTAAATTAATTATTTTACAAATGGAAGTTACATTATTTATACCTCATTCTTGTATATTTTAATCTCGGCATCAAATGAAGCAATGATACTATCAATTGGAAGAGAATCATCATCCTTTTGATTTGCATATATCTTTGTAAGAGTTGTTTCTGCCGCATATTGTGCAGCCAATGCACATTTCTTTTCATCTGTCAGTTTTTTTATTTTTAGATTATGTAGGGCAATAGATTTAACAGTTATGTTCATACAAGTCTTTTTTATTTATAAGTCTTACAAATTGGGCCAAATCCAATAGAAGATACGCTCATCTACAAAGTGTGTTAACACGCGCATCACGTTTCCAAAGCGCTCATTCACCATTATGAATGACTCTTCTTCTTCTTTTTCGATGAAAACCACAACTGTCATTTTTCTTTGCGTTTCTTCTCCTCCTCCTCTTCTTACTTCTTCTTCTCCTTCTTCTTTGTGTTTCTCTTCCTTTTCCTTCGCGTGTTTCATTTTTATCATCGTGTTTCTCCTCCTTTTTTTTTAGTTTTGCAACATTATATATTTTTTTCTTCTTTGTTTAATTTTTTTCCTCCCAAAAAGAATTATGAAAATATGAAATAAGAAGATGAAAAAGAAGAAACAGCAGAACATGAGGAGGAGAAAGGTGAAGAGTTCTGAATTATGCAGAACTTATCAAAATAAAAATACACCCAAATATCTTCGTTTTACACCTAAATTTGCTGCAAATACAGAAATGAGTTATGCTATGTGTACACTAAAATCAGCCACCAACGTATACTGGAATACAAATATACATTGAAAATAAATTAAAGCACACATGTATTTATACACAAATACATTAGTGGCTGATTTTAGTGTACAAATAGTATTTTTGTACAGAAAAATATTTCCTCTAATGTTGCATTTTTTTTCTTCTTCTTTTTTTCCTTATTTCTTTCTTTTTTTTAGTTAAATGAATGTAAGTTCATATTCTTCCAAGTAATTTTGCAGCATTATGTGTTTCTTCTTCTTCTTTGTTTGTTTTTTTTTTTGTTTTTATTCTTATTAAGATAGTAAAACAAGAAGAAACTTGAGAAAGTAAAATAAAAAGAAAAAGATGAATAAGAAAAGAAGAAGAAGATGGTGATGATGATGAAAAAAAAAAGCAGCTGCAGAAGATGAGGAGGATGAAGAGGAAGAGTTCTGAATTATGCAGAACTTATCAGAGTAAAAATACACCCAAATATATTCGTTTTACACCCAAATATCTTCGTATTATACCCAAATATTTTCGTTTTACACCCAAATTTATTGCAAATATAGAAATGAGTTATGCTACGTGCACACTAAAATCATCCACCAAAGTCAGCTACCAGTATAAAATACATACTGGAATACAAATATACATTGAAAATAAATTAAAGCACACATGTATTTATACACAAATACATTGGTTGCTGATTTTATTGTACAAATAGCATTTTTGTACAGAAAAATATTTTCTCTAATGCTGCATTTTTTGTCTTCTTTTTTTTTATATTTTTTTTCTTTCTTTTAGTTAAATGAATGTAAGTTCATCCTCTTCCAAGTAATTTTACAGCATTATGTATTTCTTCTTTTTCTTTGTTTGATTTTTTTATTTTTATTCTTGTTAAGAGAGTAAAACAAGAAGAAACTTGAGAAGGGAAAACAAAAAGGAAAAGATGAATAAAAGAAAAAAGAAGAAGATAGTGATGATGATGAAAAAAAGAAGAAACAGAAGTTGAGGAAGAAGAAGAGGAAGAGTTTTAAGTTATGCAGAACTTATCAGAATAAAAATACACCCAAAATTCTTACAAATACACCCAAATATCTTCGTCTTACACTTAAATATCTTCGTGTTACTCCCAAATTTGCTACAAATACAGAAAAATATTTCCTCTAATGCTACTTTTTTTTTGAATTGAACCACACCTCAACCACTTGATTGGATTCAAAACAATAAATTTTTTTTCGATTTTCCTACTTCCAATCCAGCTGAGGGATATGTCTTCTCGATCGAAGATATTTTCAATTTCTATTTTTCCTCTATGCTACATGTAATCAATTGATTCTTAATTTCGTTTCCTTTTTTATTTGTACTCTGAACTCTTGTAGAAAACCTGCAGCCTTTGCATAATCCTTGTAGAATTTTGCAGCATTTTCAAGGGTGTTAAAGGTCATCCCAATCTTGGATACAAACTGCTCATCAACACCATAGATTTGCTGCAAAATACACCCAAAATACACCATATTAAAACAAGCATAAACTATAGAATGCAAATACAACTATAAAACCATCATAAAAAAAACAAAAATTAGATTCATGAATTATCAATAAACAGAAACTAAAACAATTCAACTAAAATAATAAGACAATTCACCCTTAGTGAGATGAAAAGTCAAACAGTAAATACACTCAAATTTTTCTGAAATACACCAAAATATTCTTGATTTACACTCCTGATATAAAATGCAGAAAATTCATCAGAACTAGTACATTAGATTCAATTCAAACAAGGAACAATGAATAGCAAATTTCACAGACAAGGTTTACGCATTATTCAGCTACACAATCATAAACTACTAACTGGATTCAAATTCGGATTTAATTATTAACTGGAATTAACCCACACCTCAGGAACTTCATTGAATTCAAATTCAAAATCCACTTTGCTCTGGTTCAGCTGATAATCTAAAGTTGAATCATCCATTATCTTCAAAACGATTTCAGAGCTTGATTTTCAGAAACGGTGGAAAAACGAGAAAAACGAAGAAAGAGAACAGAGAAAGAAACTTACGTAAACAGCGAAGAAGAAGGGAGAGAAAAACGCACGAAAAAAATCGAAGAGAGAAGGAAGAAAATGCAGAAGGAATTCAAAAAAGAAAATAAAATCCTTTCGAAAAAGGAAGTCATATATTCGCGCGTTGATTGATTGAAAAATCTGTTAAGGAGGCGCGTGAAACATACGTGATATAAGAGACGCATTTTAGAGATTAAGAATTTTCATTACTTGTATAACTTAATAATAAAAAAGCTTGTATGTGAAGATTAATTCTAAATTTAAAAATATGCATTTAGATATACTAAACATTGATTTCAAATTCCATAAAATAACAAGATCAGACTATACAGTCTGTTTGAGATGATCCTCTGTAACTCCAAATCTATCCTTAAATTTATCAACTGGCAGACTCAAGAAGGAATAGTTAATTATGAGAAGCTCTTATATATGTTTTGTAATTGGATTTGGATCCTCTAAAGTTTGAATTTTACTTTAGAGAGTAAAGTGTAATCTCTCACCATTAATTTTATAGGTAGGACCAATAATAAATATGAAAGAGAAACTATTCAAAGATAAAAGATCATACTTTACTCTCTAAAGTGAAATTTAAACTTTAGAAGATCCAAATCTTTTGTAATTATAATGCAATTGAAATACAGATACTAAAACATAAATACACATAGACACCGCCTCTCGCGTGCTCGAGCTCCGGCCCAAAATCTGAAGTAAACCCTAACCTAAAGCGCAGCCTCTTTTTTCTCTCTTCTTCTTTGCGCAGCCCGCCTTTTCTCTCAACCAGCAAGCTCGTCGTCCCTCCATCACTATCAACCCAACCTCCGGCCTTCAAAGAACCACCACCGACCAACCCCTTCTTCTCCTTTTTTTTCTTTCCACTCCTCCCTTCGAGCCTACCTTCCCTTTCCCCTTTCTCGTTGTCCCTCTCTCTCAATCGAGCGCCACCTCTCCGTTGAGCCTCCCACCGCCGCCGTCCAAGCCGCGGCCACCAACCTTTTCTTCTTCCTCTTCTTCTCCGTTCGGCCTCACCCTAGTCGCACAACCATCTCCTTCGAACCACACCCTCACCGAATAGAGCTCCGAAGCCCTATCTCTCTCCCTCTCTCCCACTTCCATCTTTGCCGCCCGCCACCTTCAGCCGCCGCGGCTGTCTTCTTCTCCTTCTTCTCTTCTTTTTTTTTTTTTGTTTTTCTGTGGCCCTAACTCAGCTCTTTCCTCCAACTTCATTTCTTGCGAACTGAATAGCGAAGCAGCCTTTATTGTTTTCAATTTCGACGAGCTTCGCCACTCCAACTACTACTCTTTGCCGATTTTGGCTTTGGCAACAAAATAGTGCCACTCCAATCCTTTCCCTCTTATATTCTGTCAGTATTCATTATTTTAAGTTATTAATCACATTTTTTTTTGTATTCAGTTGGTATTAATTTTATGTTGATTTTAGTTAGATAGTCTAACTTAGTTAACTTTAACTTTTAAGTTGTTAAATGAGGATTGTTAAGATAATTAGTATTAAAATCCGAGTGACTGAAAATGTTTGGAATTTTTTATTCTGATGAATGCTGAGACTATTCAGTTAACGTTGATTTTATTGAAAAAAATTGCACTGAAATTGTTGGATTATGTCGTTTGTTTTGAGTAGCCTTAACTTAAATTTGAGTTGTTAATTATTACTTGGTTGATTTGATTTTGGAAGTATGATATTTGTGAATGCCAACTGTTTGTGAAATTGTTTTATAAGTGTTTTTTGATTTTATAAATTACATGTTGTAGTTATCATGTGCGTAAATAATTATCTTTGTTTATGCAATTGATTAAAAATGATATATATTGTTGTTTGGTGAAGTTTATTCATGTTGTTTTTTATTTTGATTACCAAGTGATACACTATGATTTGTTGACATACTAGAATCTAAATGATTGAATGTTTGAATTTTACATAATTTAAGTAATTTATTTGACATTTTGTATTGAAATTGTGAAGTTGAATTTTACTTTTGTCTATTTAACATTCTTTTTGAAAATTTTAAAATGAGTAATGTTAGGGGCCATCAACTTTTGTGATTGGTAGCTATCAAATAGCTATCAATGATGATTTAATGGTGTAAGATTGGTGTGAGATTTCATCTAATGACTCACTTTTTTCTGTTGGTTACATTGGTTACATGCTGGCCAAAATTTAATAAAATTGCTGGCCCCTAGACTTTTTCATTTCCATTTTAAAATTATACGGAACTATGCTTGATATGTATTTGATTTCAACTCATGTCTTTTTCTTGCTAAATTATATAGCACCCATGTTTCTACATTTTGTATTAAATAGACGATGTTACTAAATTTAAAATTGTTTGTTAATTGGTGTGCAAGTTCAATGTTTTACTTTATTTCATGAATTTACTTACACATCAATTCAATTCTCATTTAACTTCACAAGTATTCAGATTACCTTGCTTGAGAGTGTTAAAGCTTTTTGTTAACTTTCTTGTTTTTCCTACATTCCTTTGAAAGGTAGGATTGTTTTTTCGAATTTTTTTTTGTTACTCCTTCAAATAACTATTTTTTTGAATAATTTTAAATTAATTTTTTATTTGAATTATTTTTTACGCAGTATAAATTGGTATATGGACAAGTTTCTATACAAAAGAGTTGAAAATAATAAAATTATTATTTTAAATTGAATTTGATGACATAATGAGAGGTAAACTATTAGAGGTGTCAATACATGAAACTGAAAAAGTTAAGAGAGAAAAACGTATTTTTGAAATATCTCTAAATTTGTCCTCTCAACTTTTATTTGTAAGAAATATCGTATTTTGAAGAAAATAATGGGAGAAGAAAAAGTTATATTCATGTACGATGACTATGATTTGAATTTAAAAGATGAATGATTTTTAAAATAAATAAAATTTAAAAGTTATGTAAAATCAGTTTTAGAAGAATTTTTAAATTTATATCAAAATGATATGTATTATAAAAAAATTAGTGACAAACAATATAATTTTTTAAAACATAGAGAGAATACTCATTACTGAGTGGAAGAAAAGTTTTTGTCATCTGTCATTAATTAGAATGGTATTATTAGTGGGGAGATGACAAAATGTGACATAAACATGTCATCTCCGGACGAAATATTACCATCTTGATTAATGACAGATGACAAAAGCTTTCCTTCCACTTCGTGGTGATGAGTACTCTCTCTCCACGTTTTACAAAATTATATTTTTTGTCATTAATTTTTCTATAATACATATTATTTTGATATAAATTTGACAATCCTTTCAAAGTTTGTTTTACATAACTTTTAAATTCTATCTATTTTAGAAACTATTCATCTTCTAAATCCAAATCATAATCATCATATATAAATATGATTTTTTCTTCTCTCATCATTTTTCTCAAAATACGATATTGTTTGCAGAAAAAAACTGAGGGGATAATTTTAGAAATATTTCAAAAATACGTTTTTGTCTTTTAAATTCTTCAGTTTCATGTTTTGATACCTCTAATAGTTTAACTCTCTTCATGTCATCACAAAGTTGCATTTGAAATAATAATTTTATTATTTTCAATTTTTTTATATAAAAATTTATTTATATATCGATTTATACTGCATAAAAAAATAATTCAAATAAAAAACTAATTTTAAAATGATTCAGAAAAATAGTTATTAAAAGAGATAGCAGAAAAAGTTTGGAAAAACAATCCTAAAAGAATATAGTGAAAACAAGAAGTATCAAGGCTCTCAAAAAAGATAATTGAATGCTTGTGAAGTTGCACAGTGAATGAGAATTGAATTGATGTGCAAGTGAATGGAGTAAAGTAAAATATTGAATTTACGCACCAATCAACAAACAATTTTAAATTTGGTTGCATCATCTATTTAACACAAAATGTAGAAATATGATGCTACCTAACTTAGAGAAAGAAGAAGTTCCAAAAAATGTTAAATAGGCAAACACACAATCTAACTTCACCATTTTAATGCAAAATGTCAAAATAAATTACCTAAACCATGTAAAATTAAAACATTCAAGGATTTAGGTTCTAGCATGTCAACAAGGCATGGTGCATCAACTTGGTAGTTAAAGTGAAAAACAACATGAACGAGCATCACCAAACAACATTATGCATCATTCTTAATCAATTGTTTAAACAAAAATAATTATGAGAATTCAAACCACATGTAGCTACGACATGTAATTTCAAAAATCAAAAAGCACTTATAAAGGCAATTTTATAAACACTTGACATGCACAAATATCAACGTTGCAAAATCAAATGAACCAAGTAGTAGTTAACAACTTAAATTCAAATTAAGACTATTCAAAATAAACGATAATTAATATAATCCAACAATTTGAGCAGCAAATTTTTTCAACAAAGTCAACCTTAACTCACTGAATCGACACAATCAATCAATTAACTAAATAGTTCCAGTATCACATTCAGCATAAACAAAAATCTCAAATATTTCCAGCCGTTCAGATTCTAATACTAATTACTAACATTTCTATCTTAACAACCTAATATCTACTACAAGAAAATTTAAGCTAACTAAAATCAACCTATAACTAATACTAGCTAGAATAGAAAATGAAAAAAAAGATGTGATTAATAACCTGGAAGGATGAATACAGACAAATGAAATAGAGAAGAGAGAAAGGATTGCAGTGACACTATTTTGTTGTCAAAGCTAGGGGTGTGCAAAAAAACTGGTTTCACTGAATTGAAATTGAACTGAAACTGTTTTAAATAAACCAGTTTTTTTAAATAAAAAACTGAACTGAAACCATAGTTTTTATGAAAACCAGTTTATTAAAAACCAGTTTTTATGGTTCAGTTTAGTTTTAAACCAAATTAAAACTGGTTTTATTTAAACTCTAAAATTAGTTTTTACATACTCTTTCTCTCTCTCCTTTCACTTTCTCTCTCCCTTTCCTCTCTCTCTCCACTTTCTCCCCCTCTTTCCATTCTCTCTCCTCTCTCTCCTCTCTATCTCTCTCCTCTTTGTCTCCCTCCTCTTTCTCCTCTCTCTCTCTCTCTCTCCTCTCTTTCCTCTTTTTTCCTCTTCTCTCTCTCTCCTCTCCCTCCTCTCTATCTCTCTCCTCTTTGTCTTCCTCCTCTCTCTCTCTCTCTCTCTCTCTCTCTCTCTCTCTCTTTCGTCTTTTTTCCTCTCCTCTCCCTCCTCTCTCTCCCTCCCATCTCTCTTCGTCTCTCTCTCTCTCTCTCTCCTCTTTTTCCCCCCTCTCTCCCTTCTCTCTCTCTCCTCTCTCTCTCCATTCTCTCTCTTTCCATTCTCTCTCTCTCTATCTCTCTCTCTCTCTCCGTCTCTCTTCCTAACTCTATCTTTCCCTTCTCTCTCTTCTTTCCCCCTCTCCCTTCCCGTCTCTCTTTCTCTCTCTCTCCTCCTCTTTCTCCCTCTCCTCTCTCTCCCTCTCTCTTTCCCTTTCTTTCTCTCTCTCCTCTCCCTCCCCTCTCTCCCCCTCCCATCTCTCTTCGTCTTTCTCTCTCTCTCTCTCTCTCTCTCTCTCTCTCCTTTCTCTCCTCTCCCACTCTTTCCCAATTCCTTCCTCTCAATCTCTCTCGTCCTTCTCTCTTCTTCTTCTTCTTCTTCTTCTTCTCTCTCTCTCTCTCTCCCCTCTTTCTTCCTCTCTCTCTCTCTCCCCCTCTTTCTTCCTCTCTCTCTCTCCATGTCTTTCCTTTTTCTCCCCTCTCCCTTGCTCTCCCTCCCTTCCCCTTCTCTCTCTCCCTCTCTCTCTCTCTCTTTCTCTCTCTCTCTCTCTCCCATTTTGTTTCTCTCTCTCTCTTCCTCTTTTCTCTCTCTCTCTCCCATTTTGTTTCTCTCTCTCTCTCTCTCCCTCTTTTCCCTCTCCCATTTTCTTTCTCTCTCTCCTCTCCCTCCTTTCTCTCTCTCCTTCCCTTTTCTCTTTCTCTTTCTCTCTCTCTCTCTCTCTCCTTTTTTTCCTTTTCTCTCTTTCTCTCTCCTATTTCTCTCTCCCCCTTCCCTTATTTCTCTCTCCTCTTCTCTCTCTTTCTTCGCCCTCCTCTCTCTCTTTCTCCTCTTTCTTTCCTTCCCTTCCTTTCTCTCTTTTCTCTTTCTCTCTCAATCTTCTCTCACTCTATATCCTCTCTTTCTCTCTCTTCTCTCTCTTTCTCCCTTCTCTCTTCCTCTTTCTCTCTCTCTTCTCCCTCTCTTCTCTTTCTCTCTCAACCTTCTCTCTCTTATTTTGGAGAAAGAGGGAAGAGAGAGAAGAGGGATATAGAGTGAGAGAAGTTGAGAGAGAAAGAGAAAAGAGAGAAAGAAAGGGAAGGAAAGAAAGAGGAGAAAGAGGAGAAAGAGAGAGAGGAGGACGAAGAAAGAGAGAGAAGAGGAGAGAGAAATAAGGGAAGGGGGAGAGAGAAAGAGAGAAAAGGAAAAAAGAGAGAGAGAGAGAGAGAGAAAGAGGAAGAGAGAAGGGAGGGAGAGAGAGAGAGAAAGAAAATAGGAGAGGGAAAAGAGGGAGAGAGAGAGAGAAACAAAATGGAAGAGAGAGAAAAGAGGAAGAGAGAGAGAAAAAAATGGGAGAGAGAGAGAAGGGGGAAGGGAGGGAGAGCAAGGGAGAGGGGAGAAAAAGAAAAGACATGGAGAGAGAGCGAGAGGAAAAAGAGAGAGAGAGGAGGGTAAGAAAGAGGAGAAGGAGAGAGAGAGAGAGGAAGAAAGAGGGGGAGAGAGAGAGGAGGGAGGAGAGAGAGAGAGAGAGAGAGAGAAGAGAGAGAGAGAGAAAAAAGGGTAGAGCGAGGAAAAGGAGGGGGAGAGAGAGAGAAGAAGAAGAAGAAGAGAGAAGGGACGAGAGAGAGTGAGGAATGAATTGGGAGAGAGTGGGAGAGGAGGGAAAGGAGAGAGAGAGAGAGAGAGAGAGAGAGAGAGAGAGAGACGAAGAGAGATGGGAGGGGGAGAGAGGGAGGGAGAGGAGAGAGAGAGAAAGAAAGGGGAAGAGAGAGGGAGAGAGAGGAGAGGGAGAAAGAGGAGGAGAGAGGAAGAGAGACGGGAAGGGAGATGGAGAGAGAGAGAGAGAGAGGGAAAGGAGAGAGATAGGAAGAGAGAGAGAGAGATAGAGAGAGAGAGAGAGAATGGAGAGAGAGAGAGAGGAGGGAGACAAAGAGGAGAGAGAGGGGAGAAAGAGAGAGAGAAGGGAGAGAGGGGGGAAAAAGGAGAGAGAGAGAGGAAGAGAGACGGGAAGGGAGAGGGAGAGAGAGAGGCAAAGGAGAGAGAGAGAGACGAAGAGAGATGGGAGGGAGAGAGAGAGAGGAGGGAGAGGAGAGAGAGGAGAGGAAAAAAGAGGAAAGAGAGAGAGATAGAGAGAGAGAGAGAGAGGAGAGAGAGAGGATGGAGAGAGAGAGAGAGGAGAGAGAGGAGGGAGACAAAGAGGAGAGAGATAGAGAGGAGGGAGAGAAGAGAGAGAGGAGAGGAAAAAAGAGGAAAGAGAGAGAGAGAGAGGGGGGAGAGAGAGAGGGGGGGTAGGAGAGAGAGAGGAGAAAGGAGAGAGAATGGGAAAATGGGGAGAGAGAGAAGGGAGAGAGAGTGGGGGAGAGAGAGAGGGGAAGGGGGAGAGAGAGAGGGGAGGGTAGGAGAGAGAGAGGGGAAGGGAGAGAAAAGGGAGAGAGAGAGAGAGGAAGGGAAGAGAGGGAGAGAAAGTGGGAAAGGGGGAGAGAGAGAGGAAGGGGGAGAAAGAGGGGTGAGAGAGGGGAAGGGGAGAGAAAGAGGAGGAGAGAGAGGGGGTAGGAGAGAGAGGAGAGAGAGAGAAGGGAGAGAGAATGGGAAAAGGGGGGAGAGAGAGAGAGGAGGCTAGGAGAGAGAGGGTAGAAGGGAGAGAAAAGGGGAGAGAGAGAAGAAGGAGAGAGAGAGAAGGTGTGAAAACTAGTTTTAGGCATAAACCAATTTAAACTGGTTTTTTTAATTAAAACCAGTTTTATTTTTATGAACTGGTTTAAACTGGTGCACTGTATTATAAACTGGTTTAAAACCAGTTTTTTATATGACAAAGCAGTTTGGTTCAGTTTCTAAACCATTTAAAATGGTTTAGTGCAGTTTCAGTTCAGTTTATGGAAAAACTGAACCATGCACACCCCTAGTCAAAGCCAGAGAGGCGAAGAATGGTCGCTGGAGTAGTCGATGCTCGCCGAAATTGAGAAGAATAGGGGCTGCTTCGCTGTTCAATTCGCCAGAAATCAAGCTGGAGGCAAGGGCTGAGTTAGGGCTACAAGAAAAGGGGAAGGCTAGTGACACTGTTCGAGGCTTCGAGTTCGAGCGTGTCTTCGTCGTCTCGCCGTTGTCGTCTTGCTCTCAGTCGAAGGTTAGTGGCACTGTTAGTGATTTCCTTTTATGGTCTGTTGAGTCTGAGTTGAAACTTGAATGTCTGATAATTAGTGATTTCTGAATCTGAAATGAAATAAATCATATTGATTTTGTGTTGTTGAAATGGATTTGTTATGCTGCTGGCTTGCTGCTGCCGTTTTTTATTGAGTATGATGTTTCTAAACTTTTGTTGAAATAGTTATTGATTGCAGGCTTAGGGTGATTATTTGTTCTGGAACTGTTGTTTCACTGCCTGAGGGGAAAGTAAGTTCTCCCCATCCTCCATCGAAGTAAGTTCTCCCCATCCTCCATCGGATTCGTCCTGCTCGTCCCCTCTCGATGGTCAGTGACTTTGGTGTGCACTTATTCTTCTTTTTTCGTTTTATTCTCTTACTCTGTTCTGAAATCAACAAATCATTGAATGATTATAGGGTTTTGTGTTTTTGTTCAAATAATTGATTTGCTCTTGCTTTGGTGTGCTGTGGATATTCTGGTGTGCCGTTGTGTGTTTTGTGGCTCAGCTGCTCTGCTGCTGCTGCTTTGTGTTTTTGTTGGAATCATTGAATGATTATTTGATTTCTGGGTTCTTGCTCTGCTGTGCTGCTGCTGTTTTATATTTTTGTTAAATTTGTAGATAATTATTTTATTATTTAGCTCAGGGTTGTGTGTTTTGTCAATTAGCCTGACTTTAATATTAATTAAGTACTTTGTAGCTGTATTTTCTTTTTAAAATTTCTTTTCCAATTTTGTATTATAGTGGAAATTGGGATGGATTCTACATTCTAGTACTCCACTCATTAATTGTTTCTGTAAAAAAAATAATTCATACTATCAATTTACTTAGTAAACTGTGCAATGAACACATTTTTAAGGTAAGAAAAATAAATTGAAGGGTGGGGGCGTGGGGCTAATGAGGCATAAAGGTTCTTTAATTCAGTTTTGAAAAGGATTTTACTCTTTTTTGTCTGCTTCAAGTGTGTGGAGGGCTGGCGTGAAGAAATGGTCTTACGAATTGGATGGACAACATTAGTGTATTTGTTGTGTATTTGTTGTGGGGAGCATCGTGTCTGACTCAAAAGAAAGTGCAGAACATGGTTCCCAAGAGAAGCTTCACATATATAGCAAAGGAAACAAGTAAAAAAATGTAGTTACACTTGTGTTATCTGTTATGTGTTAAGTGTTTTGTGTTTTAGGCTTTTAGTTGCTGAGAGAGTAATACTAATATGTTGCTGTTGTGTTATGCAATTTTGTGACTTAATTATGCTCAAATAGTTATAATTTATTTATTATTTTATTCTAAAACAATTTTTCTGGTTGAATCACGGTTGGACCAGTTGAATCAGTAGTAAATCAGTGACTAAAGCAATTTGATGACCGGTCCGGTTCTTAGAACCTTCGTAAAAGGAGAGACAAGCTATGATATAAATTTGCTAAATTGGGAAACTAATGTAAGAGACCTGGAGATGAACAACACCTTACAGCAAGGATTGTATGCTACTGGTTATGTACGACTGGCAGTTGAGTTTATTTGATTTGCAAGAAATTGCATGGCTCACTGCCAAATCGTGGTAAGTTATTTTCTCTTATATTTATAATTTTGAATTTAATTTAACTATAATATTCTTATATTTTTACATTGTTTATTGATATATTGATTATATAAATTAATTAATCAACTAAATAAATATTATTTAAATATTGTTATAATTTTTTTAAATTATATACTAAATATTACTTTATATTTTTTAGAAAAAAAGACAAATAGGTCCCTGACCTTTTGTCCTGCGGATATTTTCGTCCATGACCATTGAAAAATACTTTTAAGTCCCTGATCTTCACAAAACTTGGACAGATCAGTCCTTGACGAAGGTATTTGGACGGATCAGTCCCTGACGGAGGCATTTGGACGGAGGGACGGAGGGACTGATCCGTCCAAATTTTGTGAAGGTCATGGACTTAAAAGTATTTTTCAATGGTCAGGGACGAAAATGTCCACGGGACAAAAGGTCAGGACCTATTTGTCCTTTTCTCTATTTTTTATATTTTTTTTTTTTTTACAGATTCCAACTAATATTGCCGATGCTGCGGTGGGTAGTCATGCCGAATTCTTAGCGGGAGAGATTGAGCATTGTGCCCAGCATTTTTGTGCGCAACACATACAAAGTTGGTGGAACGGCGAATTTTTAGCTTTGATATATGCACTGAATGAAGGTTTTGACTAAGATGTTTTGTTCTCTCCTGTCTTGATCTTCCAAGGCTTTTGGTTCATTTTCCCCTCTATTATTATTATTATTATTATTATTATTATTATTATTTGGCTAAAACTTTTTTATATTTGCTATTTTTGCTGTGATTACCAAAAGATCGATACCGCAAGCTCCCTAGTTACATTGAATAAAAGCTTTTACCATTTCAGAGAGAAGGTGTAAGGTATGTTGATGTCTGCTACTTTTTTCAACAGCAGACCATTTTCTTTATATGTATTGGATATTATGGTATATTTTTCCTGTCTTGTAATCAGCTCTTATATGATGCCTTCATTTATGTTTTAGTTATATGTTTTCAGGTTTATTTTGCAACATGGAGAACGTGCCCTTTTAGCAGATGAAATGGTACTAGGGAAAACTTTGCAGGCAATTCATTGACTAGAACATTTTTGTACCTTCAATCTGCAGTATCTGTAGTACTGTTTTAATACTTGATGTGCATAATGTTGGTTTTAGTGAAGTCTTCTCATAGTTTCTGCTTATTAATATTTTGTAAACATGTCATGTATATATATTTTTTCCTATGCTGTCTACAATTACAAAGATGAGTATCTTAGTATCTTATATTAAAATTAGCTTATAATAGAAATAGTACTTGGTACTACTGTAGTATCTCTGTATCTGTGACTTAATAAAAGATATTGCATGTCAAGAAATGGTAGAATCAATATAGATAGTAGAATTACCTACCCAAGGCAAAGCAATTTCTTCCTTTTTTTGTCTGTTTGTCTTTCCCCTTCTGCTTTTGTGTTTTGTTTTTTTTTTTTTGGGGAGGGGGAGGGTGGGATGGATATTTATTTTGTGGCAGTGCCACATTATGTGTGTTGCATGTATAATTTTTGTTATCTTTATTCAGGTTGTGATTGTAGATGAATCATACTATCTGAAGAATCTCAGGAAAAGACTGCAACTCTTCGGGTTATAAAGGTGACAAGCTTCAAAGCTACAATTACATGCTTGCTTCTGGTATACTTGCTTTTAAAATATCCATTTGTCTATCAAGCATAGAAATTTGTGGGAAAAAATTAGAGAGAATAAAAAAGTATTTAAACAAATAACCCAAAATAAAAAAGAAGTTTCCAGCACATGCAAAGGTTCTAGTACTCTAAACCATCTTCCCTTGCTCTGCATTCTGCAAATGGGAGTCTGGTGTCATATGTAAAACCTTTTAGAGAGCTAAGATGATATTCTCTTAATTTTGCTTTTCTTTTAAATAAATAAATAACCAGCTTCAAGCACATGCAGAATCGTGCACAAGTACTCAAGTAATGTGAACTCATGTTTCCCTCTTCCCAATGTGAGAGTCCAGTGTCATGTGTAAAATAGTTTTATGTCACCTGCTAGCTGCTGAGTAAGCTTTCTTCATCTAATTCTCTCATGCTTTCTTTCAATTGAAGTCTAAAAATGGCAGAAAGCTCAATATTCAATATTGCTTAGTGGAACTCCTGCCTTATTCCGACCAATAGAACTGTTCAAGCAGGTATTCCTTTTGTCTGATTATATGTAATACCTCGTATATGTTTGACATTTGTGGAGACATTTTGAGGATCTCTTTGTAATTGTGCTTGACAGCTGGAAGCTTTCTATCCTGATGTATATAAGAATGTTCATTAATATGGTAACTGAAATTGCAAGGGTGCAAGTCATCTCTTCTTTGCTAATGAGATTCTTCAAAGCAGCCAGTTTTCGTTTATTGGTGGATGGCTGTTCCAACTTTCAGTTTTTCATTTCTTTTCTAGGGAGTTTTTAGAGTTTATCAAGGGGCAAGTAATCATGAAGAATTACACAATTTGTTGAAGGCCACAGTGATGACACGAAGGCTTAAAAAAGTTGTTCTTTCTCAACTTCCTGCAAAGTGTAGGCAACAAGTGCGTTCGTTTATCTCCATCCCTTCTATGCAATCTCTCGTGCACTCTTTTGCTATTGTTTGTTTCAATCAATGAACATTCACAGGTCTTCTTAGACTTGGAACTTGGAACTTCCTTTTTTTTGGTTGATCCTCAGGTCTTCTTAGACTTAGCTGACAACTGACAAGGACATGAAGCAAATTAACGCTTTATTCCGTGAGGTAATTCAACATATTTGTTTTGAGACTACTATAGCATCATGCAGTTCTGGTTATTTATGTTTGAGCTAGTTATGGAACACAATATTCCTATTTTCTTGACAATATGCTTATTTTGTATTTTCACTTTTTGAGCCCGACGCTGATAACAATCTTTCGAAATTCATCAAAGGCAGGTTCATTTGCAGTCTTGAACCTGGCCCCTCTCGTACTACTTATCCCCAAAAATTTCTGTGCCCCTTCTGGGTCTCGGCAGCAGCAACTACACCAATTGCCTTGCGCATGATGAGTATGTGGAGGTACCACTTGTTACCACACCTTTGGAGAAGGTGTTTGCCATTTTGGTTAACTACCAGAATGGCCGTGTCGCGTTATATCAATATCTTGATGTGTTTTTTGAGGGTAGTCAACCCAGCATGGAACTATTGGATTCCGGATCCAAATCGGTGCTGTTCTTCTCAGTTTTCACACTGTTGGTGTGGAAGGACTTTGCAGCATTGCAACTTGACAGTGGGGCTCCTCCCATGGAGCGAGATTTCTTGCAAGTAACTGTCCATAGGAAGTGTGTCTACACCATGGAGAACCGGAAGCTTGCTAATTATATGCGCGCCTTTGTTTGGCCACCTACTAAGGGTGGAAGATTTCAGCATATGACAGATATATGATAGCAACATTTCTTGTTATTTACTGTGGCTTTTTATCCTTTTTAATAGGATTATGAATGAACAATGAATTAAATATAATGTCTTTGAGGATTATGATCTTGCTTGAATTATGTCTATATTCTCTTTAGCCCGAAATTACCTGTGTTTTTTGAGATATTTGCACTATTGCTGTTAGCATTCACTCATCTTAGTGAATTTAGAATTAGTGATGACAAAAATAAGTGATGACAATATGACATCTTGCTTATGCTTTTTGAGATATCATGGGTTTCATTCTATGTTAACATAAATAAGTGATAACCGAACTTGAATTAACAAGTCATTGTTTTTCCTGGGATTTTGGATAAATTATAGATTTTACTTTTGCACCATGCTTTTTGATTGGTTGTCATGAATTGATTTCGAGATAAGGTAGCATTGCAACTCATCATGTCTCTTTTTCATTTTCAGTTAACATCTATGTATTCGGATATGAGGAACTTTTTAGATTTCAATTTAGTACTTGGGAAATATATTTATTTTACAAAATTTATTAGCATTGTTGCGCACACTGGTTTATTGAGTTAATTTTGTCAATTGAATGTTACTACATCGGAAGTTTGGTGATGTACTAGAGTAATGAAGACTCTATTCGGGTGTCAATTATACATTGTGGTTGCTGGATGATTTTTTTCAGGGGAGTCACATAGAAATCTGTCAATTTTGTCATATTTTCTGCGTATGACTCTTGCAGTCTTGTCAAACATTGAATTATAAAATGATTGCAATGTTAAGCTTTCATGTGTACTTGAAAAAGTTACTCCAAGATAATAGCATTTTTATGCTCTTAAAATTATGGATGAACTTGGCTAGCTAACTCACAAGTCAATATCACAGACCATATCATATATATGTATCTATATGTTGAACAAGAACATGTCAATACATAATCAAATTCCAATACTGAGCTTCGTCAATAAAAGTTTATTTCATGAAACTGCCTCGCTATTTTTTTTTCTTTTCTTTTCTCTCAGTTCTGTATTTACATTTTACAAGGAAAAATCACAAACTGTCAATAATAAATAAATTGTCTCGAACTATCTCCAAACAAAGAATCATCAATGATCTTTCGTCACCCTGCAGCAATTTAATAACAATGTCATAGTGTAGTCTTAAACAAACAGAACAAACATGGAAATTAATGTTAAGTTACTGAACCTTTTAGAGGTACTTGTACTTCTAGTTTTCTTGTTATCATCCGACTTTGTTGGTGAAACCTCCTTCTCTTTTGCAGCTGCTTCTCTCTTCATTTTCTTCCACTCTACTTCCATGGCTTTTGTCAGTGCATCAACTTTCTTTGCAAGCATCTGAAATAAACATCTTAAGTTTTTAGTTCAATTTGAGAAGGATGCTTAGGTGACAAGGCATTAATTAATGGCTATCACCATTACCTTAATTTCTTCATCTTTGGCTTGCAAATTACTGTCTTTAACTTCACAAGACTTCCTCAGATTGATGACTTCTTTTTGAAGCCTATCATACAGAAAACCTGAGACCACATCTTCACTGCCAAAATCATTGGCTATCTTGCTTTTGGAATCTTCATCCACGTCCACAGCAGCGTTTCTAATTTCTGCTGCTTTGTTTTCATCACTAAACTTGTTCAACTTCATGTCTGGGTCCACATGTATCTCATTCTCCTTTTCACCACCATCAACAACTTTGCTTCGCGATGCCCATATCCCTTTCTTCAACACATTTTCAGCAGCACTATATCTCTTTCTTGCAGGGCTCCCCTGTTTTAACATCGCAGCAGCATTGTCTATGATCATGTTTTTGTTATTTGGCTGCTGAAATAAAGAGCTTCCAACAGCAGATCCCCTAGGTTGTGATGTGGATCTCTTTCTCAGTCCACTACTGGTAGTTAGGAAACCTAAGATGTTAGACTTTTCTTCTTTTGGAGACTGAGAAAATGCATTCGAATTGGTTGCGTTATTTGAGAATTGCTTTAAACCCTCTTCCAGTGTCTTCAGCCTCAGCTTCAGTTTATCCTGAAAGAAACAACCACATATGTAAAGATTTGTTATGGATGCTCACATGCACTAAAACTAAGAAAAATACCTTCAACTGTGATTCTGCCTTTGATGTTCGCTCTGATATAGCTAGCTTGTCTTTCAACCTTTGAATCTCTGCCTACATATTAAACACACAAATTCCTTACTAAATTATATAGACATTCTTATAGCAATACTATTAGCCTTTCTTGATTGTAACCATATATGTACCTGCATAATCCTCCTCTCTTCAAGCCATTGCCTGACAGGCATGACCTTATCATTTTCATCCTTCCACTCATTAGCTACAACGTTTGCAATTCTATTGGCTGAAACTTTTGCCCTTGCTAGCTCCCTCTCCAATGTTTTCTTCTCCTCCTGCATTATGGTGCAACTCCAAGTTACCACACATACTAACCACTCAGGTATTATATGAGAAAATGAGTTCAAGATATGCCTACTAGCAGCTCAGAAATCCGCCGTTGGTAATCACGAATGGCATTAGCAGTGGCTCCGCTTGCTAAGATGGTTTCCTCGAGTTCTTGAATGGTTTGGCTAAGCTTTTCAACTTCCAATATCTTTTGGCGGTGTGTTTTCTCTAGGATTTTGTTTTCCTCCTGGTTATGGCAGCTGTTAGTTAGCTGCATTACAGTTCACAACAGAAAGAAAAAATGTGAGAAAGGATAGAGATTTTTGCCTGGCAAATCTCAATCTGTCTCTTCAAATCCATGTTCTGATTTTGAACTTCCTCAACAATTAGAGCCCTCTCTAGTGCACTTCGCAAAATCCTCTCTGCTTCTAGCAGTGCTGACTCTTTTGACTTTGTGAGTCGTTCCAAAGCTTTCTTATCTTCTTGTAGTGCTGTAATCTATGAAGCCAAAAGCATGTTACATTGTTACTACTATTATTATTATTATTATTATCAGTAAGTAAAGTTCATACATTAAATTAATTATTTGACAAATGCATCCTTGCTAGGAGTTGCATTATTTGTACCTCATTCTTGTATATTTTAATCTCAGCTTCAAATGGAGCAATGATGCTGTCAATTGGAAGAGAATCATCATCCTTTTGATTTGCATGTACCCTTCTAAGAGTTGCTTCTGCCGCATATTGTGCAGCCAATGCACATTTCTTTTCATCTGTCAGTTTCTTGATTTCCAGATTCTGCATGGCAATAGATTTAAAAACATGCATTTAGAAATACTAAACATGATTTCAAATTCCACGAAATAACAGGACCAGACTATACAACACCTTCTGTTTGAGATGATCCTCAGTAACTCCAAGCCGATCCTCAAGTTTATCAACTTCATTTCTCAACTGGCAGACTCAAAAAGGAATAGTTAGTTCTGAGAAGCTCTTATATATGTTTTGTAATTATAATGCAACTGAAATACAGAGACTAAAACATAAATACCTCTTCTATGGCCTTATCCTTTTGAGCTTCAGTTAACTTGAAGGTCTTGATTTGACCCTGGCAAGTGGCCAATTCCTTGCTCTTTTCTGCGACAACCATTCTCTTCTTATTCATTTTGGCGTGTGCAGATAAAAAAGAACAACAACAAACTAGAAAATTACAGTGAACCATGCATAAAAAGAAAACATATCAATATGAATATGAAAGAACCTCTGAGGTGGTTTTGCAAACGATTAAGCTCCAACACCAGCGGGTCTGATGGTTGGACAAGTTGAACAACATCATCTCCATATTGCTCTTCACCGCTCATCACCATATTTTCCCTCCTTTTTTCTCTAAAATGCACTCACTCGGTTATATATATGCACACAAGTGAAAAGTGACAAAACAGATCCCCTTGTGTGTTACTGTTACTGGTAAATGACAAAGTAGAATGAGTCCAAAAACATCAACAACAAAATGAAGGTTCCAGTGCCAGGACAATGTATAATAGAATTTGAATGAAAGAAAGAAAATGGAATTGACTTTCTCCCTATACTTAAGCAACCAAACTTAGTCACACATTTTAAAATCAAAATCAAAATGCATAACACGCCGGCCAAGCCGGTTACTATTTGTACTTGATTAAACATAAATTAAGGTTAATTGGGAACTTACCTAATAATAATAATAATGATAACGGTTAAATAATTTTGCTATACCTAATACTTCTTTTCATAACTGATAAAGTTCAGCTTCTCAATCATTTTGCAGGGTAACCGATATTGCTGACACCCTTTGCTTCAGTTTTCAATCTTAATTAGTATTAAGGTATCATCACTCACCAATCAGAGTTTAAGATAATTACAAAGCGGACAAAATTATTACAACTTCTTAATCTTATCCATTTTATTCTTTATATCCTTTTAACCTAAGAGATAACAAATTAAATAATGAATGAAGAAATGACATGTATTCATGACTAGAAAGTGACGAACTAAAGGTGGCTTCCAAGAACAAATAATTTGGGATGAATATATTGGTTGATCTTTGCTTAAAAGTATAAGAATAATTAAATAAAATGATACAATTAAAGGTGAAAAACGTACACGGGTCCAGCTGTTTCTGTTGAACAAAATGGTCGAAGCCAAATGGCATATATTTTTTATGCATGCGACAAAGGGAAGGCATTATCAACAGCGAAATTAGGACATTAAGAATTTAAGATAGGGTTTGAGGCTAATGGGTTTTCTCATCCAATATCATTCAAGTTTATAATTCTTTTAGAATTTTGCTATATGTTAGTAACCATTCTTTTGATAGTGATTTAATGAAAGTGGAATCAAGCTAAGCTTTTGATGCTTTGAGTTGGCGGATTAAAATTAAAATACAAATAATACATACTATAAAGTACCAAACCCAAAAATATTAAAATTAAATAATAAACATGTAAATTAAGATACAGTATTTTATACATACCGACGTAAGCCTATGCAATTCATTATATTCTACGTGCTGATAACTTGATACAAAGGCGTATATCATTGCCATTATTAATTTACTTAAAAATTGAATAGATTATCTCTGCTTAGACTAAGAGTGAGTTTATTTATTTATTTTTGAAGTGTGCTTGTAATTTTTTGAAATTATAAATTGATATTTTATATGATATTGACAAACTTACATATTTTTTACTTTTAAGGTTAGAGATACTTTGTTGACATAATATATATGACCATTTACTTAAGATCTTATAAGTTCTATAACCAAAAACATATATATGATTCAAATATTCAATCTCTCTATATATTTCAACAATTGAAATTTAACATAGCATTGTCACTTCCCACCTGTGCAACTGTCATTATCTAAATTATTTTATTTTATCTTATCTTATTCAATTTAAGAATTGTGTCTCCTTAAGAATTCTTGAGGGATTGGGCTCAGTTGGTGATTTCACAGATTGAATTTTGGAAGGTTCAGCCCATACCCATTTTGCAAGCAACCATGATTTGGTGTGTGGACTGTGGTCTCCCTTCTCCCTTCAACAATGATGCAATGAATAATAATTATTAAGATCTTATTAACGTGTGTCCTAAAATATAAGTTAAACATATTATGAGAGTAATATTTTATAAAAATGATTGTAAAAATAACTTTTTTTTTAATTTCCAATGTATTAAATACATCAAAAACAACAACAACAAAGCCTTGTCCCACTAAGTGGGGTCGGCTACATGAATCAAACGACGTTATTGTGCTCTGTCATGTATCATATCTATAGAGATACCGTTTACATGTAGATCTCGTTTGACCACCTCATGGATGGTCTTCTTAGGTCTTCCTCTACCTTTCGCCCTTTGTCCATCTTCCATCTCATCCACCCTCCTGACTGGATGTTCTATCGGTCTTCTTCTCGCATGTCCAAACCACCTGAGACGCGATTCAACCATATTTTCCACAATGGGTGCTACTCCAACTCTCTCCCTTATATCTTCATTCCTTATTTTATCTAATCGCGTATGACCACTCATCCATCTCAACATCTTCATCTATGCCACACTCAGCTTATGTTCGTGCTCCCCTTTAGCCACCCAACACTCCGTACCATACAGCATAGCCGGTCTTATAGCGGTGCGATAGAATTTACCTTTAAGTTTTAAAGGCACTTTTTTGTCGCATATAAAACCAGATGCACTCCGCCATTTTGATCAACCTGCTTGGATCCTATGATTTACATCCCGTTCAATCTCTCCATTATCCTGTATGATGCACCTAAGATACTTAAAACCTTTAACTTTTCGTAGGATGTTTTCTCCGATCTTCACCTCTATATTGGGATTTTCCCTTCTCAGACTGAACTTACATTCCATATATTCCGTCTTGCTACGGCTTATGCGCAGACCATACACTTCTAGAGCTTCTCTCCATAACTCCAACTTCTTATTTAGGTCTTCCCTTGACTCTCCCATAAGGACGATATCATCGGCAAAAAGCATGCACCATGGCACAGGTTCTTGGATGTGCTCTGTGAGTACTTCCAAGACTAATGTGAAAAGGTATGGACTTAAGGATGATCCCTAGTGTAATCCTATACCAATAGGGAATTCCTTTGTCACACCACCTTGAGTCTTCACACTAGTTGTGGCCCCATCATACATATCTTTAATTGCCCGAATATATGCGATCCTTACTCTTCTCTTTTCTAAAACCTTCCATAAGACCTCCCTTGGTACCCTATCATGCACTTTTTCCAAATCAATAAATACCATATGTAGATCCCTTTTATTACTACGATACCTTTCCATCATCCTTCTTAATAGGTATATCGCTTCAGTGGTAGATCTGCCTGGCATAAATCCAAATTGGTTCTCTGTTACTTGTGTATCTTTTCTCAACCTCCATTCTATCACCCTTTCCCATAACTTCATAGTATGACTCATAAGCTTAATCCCTCTATAGTTTCTGCAACTTTGTATATCCCCCTTATTCTTGTAGATAGGTACCAATGTGCTCTTTCTCCACTCATTAGGCATCTTCTTTGACCTTAAAATCTCATTAAAAAGCATGGTTAACCAGTTGATGCCTTTTTCTCCAAGACCCTTCCAAACCTCAATCGGGATATTATCAGGTCCTACTGCCCTGCCATTTTTCATCTGCTTTAGAGCCTCTTTTAAAAACATTAAAAAAATTTATTATTATAATTTAAGACGATAATACTTAAGAGACAAAGAATAATTCGTCTAAACAATTAGAATTTGTCATATTTAATATTTATTTATCAGTTTTGTTAGGTAGACCATGACTGTTGTAAATAATATGAACAATGAACTTTAAAATGGACCTAATAAAATAAAAAAACACTCCATCCCCAAATTACTTCCTAAACCCTAATATTAGGATAATTCTTCGCACACCTAGTGAATTGAACATCCATCCATTATTAACTATGCATGAGTAAATTAAATCGGAATAACCATCCGATTAAGAATAATTAACATAATCATCTGCATACCTATTGAATTGAATATCCAGCATATCTATTGTTTATATTATTTAGTATTTTCATTGTCTTCCTATGTTTTTTCTTTATTTATTATAGGATGCATTAAATAAAGTTAAAAGTAATAAGTTTTGACAGTTTTTGACTAATATTTTTTATTTTAGAATGTGTCTTTAAAATACTAGTTAAATTCTAATTATTATGATGATATATTTTATAGTGTCTACAAATAATACATATTCTAAAGATATAAAAGAGTGAATTTTATTCACTCACATTTAAATAATTTAAACAAAAAATTTGTAGGCACAATAGAATTGCTCTTATTACTAAGATACTAATACTAAATACTAATACTAAAAAATGGTGGACTATACGAACAAAAGTTTCACTCCAAAGCAAATCTATATCCGACTATTAGCTTGTGACATTGACAATGACCTTTTCATCTCTTTCATGAGATTGAAGTTTACCTATATTGTTCCAGAGTTTTCTTTGTGTAAATAATGGTATGTAATAGTAATATATTTAAAGAAAGGAAAAGTATATGTTATAAGTCTTAATCAGTTAATAATTAAACAACTCAATTAATTATAATTATTTTAATTGATTTTATTTATTTATAATTTAAAATATTTGTTATTAATATTTTTTAATGTCAAAATCAGGTTTGAAGTGATACGTTGAGAAGGAACCGACGAAAATCATGGTAAAACTTCAACAACGTGAACAAGTCTTCACTTTCTCTCCCTCTCCACGGTTGCGGTTTTCACTCTCTCTCCCTCTCCACGGCTGCGGTTTTCTAGGAGCTCTCATCTAAACAGCAAAGAAGCACTAACCTCCTCCGTCCAAGGCATACTCACGGCGTCATCGCAAGTCTCCCTACTATCCACGCAACGTTGTCTAAAACGTCGTTGCTGGTCACCCTGTGACTCTTCTTCTCCTCCTCCTATTTGGTTTTGAATGATTTTTTTAACTAGTTTTTTGTTTCTTTTTTCTACGATTCGAATTATTCTTTTTATTAGTTTTGGATGATTCTTTTTTCTATGTTTTTGATGTTTCTTTCTTAAGATTTGGATGATTTTTTTATTAGTTTTAAATGATTCTTTTTCTTATGTTTTGGATATTTTTTTTCTTAGAATTTTGATGATTATTTATCTTATGTTTTGGTGTTTTTGTTTTTTGAAATTTCGAAGTTTTTTTTAGAAAGAGGAATTAGGATTTGTGTTTTAAATGGTAAAAAGTGAATTAGAGTAAGAAGAGACAATTAATAATCATTAACTTTGTATCTTTTAAAAAAAATTTAAATAATCACTAATTAATAACAATTAATTAGTATAGAATATAATTTAAAAATATTTGTTGGCTTGTTGTTGGCTAGACCCTTCTTAGTTTCCTAGCAAAATTCTTAAAGAAAAAAAACCTTTAACCCAAAGGAAGTGCAAAATTTAGCCCAACCATTCCCAATTGTTGATTGAATTCATTTGTGCTCTGCTCTTGTTGATCAACAACCTAAGTATTTGTTAGTAATTATAATTAAATCATAGCAAATTCTCATCTTTTTTATCATGCTCTAGAAACAACAAAACTTACATTAGGTAAAATTGGTCAATATATAAAGTTTGCTGCTGAAAATATTTTTGGAAAAAGTTTATCAAAGTTTGACAAGTTATAAGACATGACAACTCAAGTTATTGAAAGTACAACAAATCAATTAATTGTGAATGTTACACTTAACAGAATTTTACTCGCCAAGAACCGATGATTACATTTACACAAGCTTATTTCAATGACTAAAATGCCCCTTTTCCACTAAATGATTAATCCACAAGTAAAAGTTCTAGTACATAACCAATGATCAGTTGTATGTTATGCAAGCATTTTCCGAATCATGCGAATTCAAATGATATCAGCTTCTGTCAGAGTTCCTGATTTATCTACATCTAGTTTTCTAAACCATTCCAATACATCGGAAACATCTTCATCGTTGATCTTTCCCATTTCCTTCAACTTGTATACAACAAACTCTGCAGCACTGAGGAGAAACAATATGTGAGATTAATAAGCATCATGTATAATAGTAGTGCAATAATTGCATTATACGTTACCTAACAGATTTGTCTCCATCAAGATCAGCAGCTTCAAGATCAGGACGTGAGATTTTCCTAGAAAGAATCATTTTGGCAAGTGATCTTTGTCTTTCATCAGTGTGCATTTCAGCAAGATATGCAAAACATTGAGCTAAGCAAATGGTGCTACTCAATATCCAAAACACTGCAAAAGCACGACCAATTCCAGTTGAAAAACTCTTATCCCCATAACCCAAAGTTGTCACTGTGGAACAAACACAATACAATGCATCCACAAAATCAAGATCCTCAACACAAGATAGGAAAATCACTCCCACTGTAATAAGCACCAAGAAGGTGCAAATTGCAACCAAGAACTTGTGTTTGGCCTTGTTGCTATTGTTGTTAGATTGAAACTCTTTGTCAATCTCTTTGTGCATGGCCTTAACAAACAACATTTCTTGCTTCTCAACAATGTAATCTGCTGCTTTGTTAAGAATCAAACCAACGAGGGCCATTCCGGTGAAGACATAGAAGCATGCAAGTAGTTTTGCCACTGTGCTTTTAGGGACAAGATCTCCATAACCCACGGTGGTCATTGTCACAACACACAAGTAAAGTGCATCAAGAAAGGGATTGGTTTTTGTACCTTCAATTTGGTTACTTATCATATAGAAGCATAGGGTACCTCCACCTAGGTACATTGTTAGCCACAACAACACTGGTTTCAATTGAAATTCTGCTTGTGCTGTTGAAGGATTATTATTATTATTATTATTATTATTTTGGACTATAACTACATGATTACTATTATTTTGTTGGAGATTGTTGATTGTCTGTGACGATGAATCAGATGAAGCTGTGCCATAATTCCTGGTGGACCTTCTTCTCTGGAGGTCACTTTTCTCATGATAATGATCTCTTGCAAGCAATGACTCTTGTGCCTCATCAATTCCCATCAATAATATATACACTTATTATTTTAATTTTTCATCCAATATTAATGATTAATGTTACCTCATTATTCCTGATGAAATACAACGAATTTTCAAAGGCAGACACCAATGGCATACAAGAAAAACAAGAGTAGATTATTCATGTAGTGGTTTTAGTTATTACCTGCTGAGAACGTCGCTTCTTGTGTATATCGACTTATTAAAGAAACTGAATTTCACTCTTCTTGTTTTCATTAAAGAACTAGCAATTAATCGAACACACACATAAACTAAACAACGTGACCAGAAGCAATAAAGTCTCTTATGCTTCCAAGTGGACATATTAACACCTCAAAAACTCCCAAGTTTCTTCGCCTTTAATTCGCTATCCAACCCAAGGTAACACGCCAAGTGCCACTAATAATATACACGGATCAAAAATAAATGGTGAATGCTACCCAACCCTCTCTAAAATAACATGTAAGTTACCATTCATTATGTGTCACATTGTAATTGGTCCTTATCTTAACCATAGTTGGGGTGCCAACGTTATCGCCATCTACTGCCTTCCCACATAACCTCTCTTCCCAGTATAACCAGCGCCTCTTTTTGCCATGAATCACTCCTTACCCACATCATTAATGGTTAATTTGGTTATTACATTTTTTTATTAAAAAAACATATCTTTATTTAATTACGTGATGGAACATATATTTATATGTAAAATATAATTAAATAATAAAGTACGAATAAATTAAAAATTAAAAGAATAAAAATACTATAAAAAATACTTATAAGAAAGTTAGATTTTATCATTTTAAACTTGTGTTATTAATTTTAACAATTTATTTTTTTTAAATAATTTATGTACGATAAAAAATATATTTTTTCTGATTTTAATTATACTTTTAAGTACTCTAAATAGAATTATTATATTATATTTTACATATGAATATATGTTCTATTGTGTAATTAAATAAAGATTTGTTTTAATAAAAAAATTTAATAACCAAACTAAACATTACTTAGGTATGTATTTCATATTTATCACTTAAATATTTATACAATTTATTTTTTAAACTGTTATATTGGTCTCTTCTCTAATATAATACAAAAAATAAATTTTCATAAAAATAATTTGTTTAATTATTAATTAAATAATAAAGTACTAATAAATTAAAAATTAAAAAATAAAAATACTATAAAAAATACGGTAAAAAAGTTGAATTTTATCATTTTAAATTTCTGTTATTAATTTTAATAATATATTTATTTTTTAAATAATATATGTATGATAAAAAAATATGTTTATTTGTTTGGAGTACAAATTTTATTATTATATTTGTATGTTCATGATTTTAATTATACTTTTAAATACTTTGAATATATTTATTTTATTATATTATATTTTACATATAAATATATGTTCCAATAAAGTTATATCACTATTTTTTTTCTACTACATCTTTTTTTTTCATTATGGTATTACATCCTATATGTAAGTAATACCATTACATCCTATATGTAAGTTATACCATTACATCATATATGTTTTAAAAAGATATAGTAGAAAAAAAATAGTGATATAACTTTGTTTAGTTTAACATACATAAATTTTGATTTTGAACATATAACTTTGTTTAGGTTAATAAATACATACATTTTAATTTTGAGTATATATATATATATTCCAGCAAAATGTAATAACGTAAGAAAAATGTTTTAGAATAGAAAATAATAAGAGAGATTTTGAGAAGAAGAATTAAAGGAGAGAGATAATTTTATTGAAAAATTTTTTAAGAAGAAAAGATACGATTACTAATGTTTTGTTTGTCAATTACATTTCTATTAAAATTAGTAGTATCAAAAAATATTTCAAATTTAATATTATGAAGAAAAAATAAAAAAAATTTATATAAAGACTAGTTTGACTAATTTTTAAAATTTGAGGGATGAAAATGACTTACGTCTGGACTTTCAAAGACTATTTTGACTATTAAAAACTTTTTTACATGTCAAGTGACACGTGGCATGACACGTGTTGTTGACCTGCCACACGTGGTATTTTCTGACAGAAGGACTAATTTGATTTACATTTTATCTTTTATGAACTAATTTGATTAAAAAAATCATTCGAGGACGAAAATGAAGATTCGCGTGATTTTTGAGGGACGAATTTGAGTATTAACCCTTTTTTATAAATAAAAAATTTAAAAAAATTACTTTTAAAATTTTTTAAATGGCATTTCAACTTATTTATTTTGTGATCAGCGAGCGAACGAGGACACTTGAACCTAGAGTTGGCAATGGGTAGGGTAGGGTAGGATAACTCTACCTGCGGGTTGAAAATTTTATTAAAATTCTACCCTATTTTACCTGCGAGTTGAGAATCTCTTAACCCTAACCCTACCCGCATCCTAAAATTCTAAACCCTGCCCTACCCTATCCTACCCACAGAAATATCAAATTTTTTCAAAGTAAATATAAAATTCAATCATTTGAAATTTTATACATATTAATAACATAAAAAATAAAAAACTAATGCTCTAAATTACTAAATTAACTAACTAATTTTAGTGGTTTATTTATTGTAAATCATTACATAAGAGATGTTGTGAGTTCAACTCTCACTTCCTTCACTATATACTTAATTTTTATAAAATATGTATTATATATGTATTACTATAAAATATGTATTATATAGGGTAGGATAGAGTACACCCTTACCCTACTTGCACCTCAGCACGTGCTTTGTTAATTTTTTATATATTTTGGTGTATTTTTTTATTAGTTATTTATTCCTACTTAAATATTCCAATGTGAACTTGGGAATTCGTGTCCTTTCTAGTATTTTCCACATATCAACCAACAACATAATAATAATAACTTTTTGGTGGATTTTAGAAATTAAAAGATTGAGACCTATTATTATATTCAATGGTTAAAGATTTTAATTTTAAAATATAAAATTTTTGTCTACTTTTAAAAAATAAAAGTATAAAAACCGAAATTTTAAAAATATAAATTAAAATTTTAATAATATTTTTTAAAAAATAATGTTCGTATTTAATTTTTTAAATTTTAAATATATCATTTAATTTCTATATTTATCTTTAAAAAAAAATAAACACAATATTTTAAATTAATTTAATTTCTATCTTTTTATATCTGATCTCTTGGTCTTCATTTCCATTTCAAACCCAACCTTTGTGAATGCTTGGAATGCGTACCAATTTATGCTCTTAGCTAATAATATTACATTTCACCCTTCGATTGTTATCTATGGAGCTTCAGCTGTTGCAAGTGGTAAATAAATAAATAAAGCAAGTGATAGAGAGGTAGAAGAGCAAGAAGAAAAGACTATAGAAGAAGCACGAAGTGGTTATAAAAACCAAGAAAACTATACACTAGTTATTAAGAGCTTACTGACATATACGTAACATTGTAATAAAAGGAAAAAAGAGTTGTTCATCGCAACACATACATGGGACGAATATGAGAAATAATTAATAACTATACTGCAATCTGGGGCGTTTGAGCTTCAATCCTGATCTCCTCCTTCATTTTCCTTATGAACTCTTCAAACTTTCTGTTCAGTTCATCTGCATTCGCCAATTCTTCTTCCTTTGTTGCATCCTCAAGTTCAACTTCAACCACTTCTTCTTCGCTATTAATTCCTTTCCCTCCTCCTCCTTCTTCTTCATGTTCTTTTCCTTCCTCATTTTCTGCTAACAAAGGTTCATAATCTTGATCAGCTAATAACAATTCTGATGATGATACTTGTTCATAATAACATTCTCCTTTGACTAGCGGTGCATCATAGAGTGAGTTGCTGGCAAGAAAAGCAAGAATGACATTGCAGAGGAGGAACATGTATTTCCTTTGAAGGGTGCGAGTGAGATTGAAAAAGAGGAACGTTGAGAAGTAAGCATTCAAAGACTGTGGTAGTATGGAGTACCCTGAAGAATACCAAACAAACAAAGCAAACAAAGAGACCAACACAGCATACTGCACACTTCTTCTCAATAACCTCTTCAATTTCTTCTCACTCTCATAATAATGCTGCCTTCTTTCATCCATCTATCTATTAAGCACTTTATATCTTTCCTTATTGCTTTCTATTATTATTTATGTGAAATGAACACACTCACCTCGCGCTCTCTCTCTATACAATCTTTAACATAGTTTCCTGGGCTCATATCTAATTTATTATATTATATGAAGAAAAGATATGTATGAACAAGGGGAACTCTCAAATCAAACAATTAATGATACGGGTAACATACAATAACATTAGAAGCAAACCACATTAATAAAAGTGGGTCATATACATGTTTTATTATAATAATATTATGTACTGTTTGGATAAGGAATCCCATATGCATAAAGCTAAGAATGGGCGAAGATGCGTTACCAATATACATCAATTCATCATTTGTAAAGAAAAAGAAGCTATGTGAAGTTTCTAGCACTCCCCACACACATTACGTACATGCACCTTCTCTTCTCCAATTAACGCGCTTGACCATTCAAACTTGAAAATAAGAAAACACTCGATCTTATTCACGTCCTAAAACTTTGACTTCCTCATGTGTAAGCTCGAATAATAACAATTTATATATGTTTCTTTTTAAATAAAATTTTTTGGTAGCTTCTAATTTAGTTTATTCAAAACGATCACTCTCATCTATACACGAAACCTGTTGAAAAAACATTTGAAATATTTTAGTACTTTTGGGTCTTAAGAGTAAATTCACTAACCGAACATTACTTACACTCTATCTGATCCTGACTTTTTTTCGAGGAACAAAGTGTACTTTGATCGTCTTAAAATCTCAACCAGGTCTCATTCATCTACAAAATTGTACAAATTAATTTCTGTTCTCGATTGATAAACGGTGATTTATCTGAGGTATCCAGTAAAACTTGATGTGTCATGTTATTGGGACTAAAAATTCTCTCACAAAATAATAATAATAATAATAATAAAAAACTTCTCTTCTTCTTCCCCTTCTTCTTCCCTTCTTCTCCTTGGCTCTTGAACCTTCCTCTTCTCATCTTCCTTTTTCTAATTCGTTCTTTTTCTAGTTGGGGCCGCTTTCTTGCATATGATGAGGTAGAAGGTCCTTTAGAATTTGATAGCAATAGTAGTAAAACAAGAGGGTTTGCGTTCTTCATGTACAAGACTGAAGAAGGTGCTAGAACTTTTTTGGATATGCTAGTGGCGGTTGGCATGATAACGGATATGGAATGCAGCCTTCGGTGCGGTCTTATGGATACCCTGTTCTAGCTGCTGGTGGTGGCGTTGGTGGGTATGGGACTACGGTTGGTGGTGGCGGTTATGGGAATTGGCGGTCCAATTTCCAGTGAGTATGGTGGGAGGTTGCCTCCTACGTCCGGTGGAGTACCCTCTAGTGGGTTTATGGATGGTTCCCATTATGGTGGTTTACCCTCGTTTGCAATTTGTCACAGCAGTCGCAGCCTATTCCGATGCCAAGACCCGCCTCTCCTGGAGGCGTGCTGCCCTATTACTGAGTGAGGTAAATTGTGGTGTTTGATTTTAATTTATAGTTGTAGGTGGTATGTATTTGCTTCTGCTGATCTTTTTAGGTTGGTTGGTTCTTTGTGCATATAGTTGTGGTGAAAGCTGGAATTGTGTCACTGTTAAGCGAGAGAAGGAGAAGTAAGGGAAGGAGAGATGATGGTGATGGAGATGGAAATGAAAATGATGGTGACTACTAAAGAGAAAAGAAGAAAAGAAGAAGAAGAAGAAGAGGGGAGTTTCTGAAATTTTTTTGGAAAAATATAGATAGACAGCAGAAATATTAAATAAGGTGAATAATGTATATATTAGATGTTTAATTTATTAGGTATATAATATTTAGATAGATAATTTAAGGGTATAATATATTTTTATTCTATTAGATTAATTTTAAAATTCATTATTTATAAATTATTGTCTACTTAATAAAGTCTATTTTTTTTTAATAACAAAATTTTTAATCTCCTTAATAAATTGATATTGATATTTATGACATGACGCATTAAATTTTATTGGACACATTAGATAGATAATTGTTTATCAACCAAAAATAGAGGTTAATTTGTATAATTTTATACATAAATAAAGGTTTAATTGAAGTTTTAAAATGATTAAAATACACTTTATTCTTTAAAAAAAAGTCAGATATGGAATAAAATATTTACCCTAATTACTAAGAAGCAGAAAAGAAAAAGGAAAAAAAAAGGCTGCATTGCATGGCTAATTTTTTTAGATATGGTATTGGGGTAAGTGTTATGCTGAAATATGATGATTATGGGTGATTTACACTGTTATGACGGCGCTGCGTTTTTGGAATTTAGGGGGAAGAAATCGGTGGCACCGATTTGAAGTAGGAGAAATCGGTGGCACCGATTTGTGTTAGTGAGGGTTGAAATCGGTGGAACCGATTTGTGGAAGGGGGAGGCTGTTTGGTATGAAATCGGTGCCACCGATTTGTGGTTGGTCCAATTTTAATTTAATCGGGGTTCACCAATCGGACCCACCGATTTGGGTGTGCAGCGGTCGGTTCCTCCGATTTCAAACCTTAGTCAATACAAAAAGCGGATGGTGGCCTCACAGAAGCCCCATTTCTTCCTCTTCCGCTAATGTTCATCCTCTTCTCCTCCCTTCTCTTATGTTCTCTGATTCTTCTCTTTCATTTTTGTAAAAAAAATTTCTGTGAGGTTGGAAATAGATAGTGTTATGGATGATAGAGTTGTATTGAAGATTTATTACTACGGACAGATCTTATTACAAACATATGAGGGAGTTCAATTTGTGTGTGAAAATCCATTGGATGTTGTTATTCCGTTCACATTGTCATTTGAGGAGTTAAAAGGTGTGATTTGTGAGAAGATAGGCACGCAAAGATGTAGGAGAATTTCGTGTATTTTGTACAGGTATCCTTTACCTGTGTTTGGCGGGTTTGTTCAATTTCAGACCAAGTATGTGATGGACGAAGCGAGTATGCAGGAAATGTTTTCAATGTACATGGAAAATCGCCACCGAATATCGTGCATCGAGTTATATATTGAGTTTGAGCAATCTGAAGCGGACCGTAACATTGAGTTGGAAGATTATAATAGTGAAAGCGAAGATGAATTTGAAAGTAACTATGAGATCGTCGGTCCAGGTGAGGACGAAGAAGCAGCTGTTGGCGCCATGAACGCAGATGTGGCGGAAGTTGCAAATGCACTAGCAAACCCGCATCCGTTTCAAGAGCCATCTTTCATGCGGTCGTTGGATTTGGGGGCTGTGCACGCACCGGAGTTTCCGCAATATATGAATACAGGTGCGTAAACCTAGCTAGCTACGTGAATCTCTGAAGTAGCAGATCGATAAGTCAGATGAGTAATGTATGTGACCAGGCATTTGTGAGCATAGCGTTTGATTTTTTTATTAATTAATAATAATTTGTTGTGAATGATATGTAATTGTTGTTTACGTAGATGGAATAGCGAAAAATAAGACTATAACGATCTTACCTGGTAAAGTATGTTTATTAATTGAGTTGTAATGAAGGACTTCTTACTGAGTACATAATGAAGCATTTATTACTTTTGATGTGTGTAGCCCCTCCTGTTGTGGCGGATGGTGAGTTCACAGTGGGGATGGAATTCAGCTCAAGGGAGGCAGTAATCAAGGCAATGAAAGATTATACCATCCGGAGAGGTGTGGACTATCGGGTATATGAGTCGGAACCGACGACATTCTATGCCAAATGTATAGAATATGGGAATGGTTGTGACTGGTTGATCAGGATAACCAAAATGCAGAAGAAGTACTGTTGGGAGATAAGGAGGTACAATGGAAGTCATACTTGTACCAGGTCTACTATTTCTCAAGACCATTCGAAGCTGGATTCCAAGACAGTTGCAGAAGCAATAAAGCCGTTGGTAGAGGTTGACCCGTCTATAAAGGTGAAATCAGTAATTGCTGATATCCAGTCAAAGTTTAACTACACCATCAGTTATCGCAAGGCTTGGTTAGCAAAGCAGCAGGCGGTCGAATCAATTTTTGGAAGTTGGGAAGCATCGTATGAAGCTTTGCCGATATGGTTTGAGGCCATGTGCCACAAAGAGCCATCAGCAGTGGTTCACTTTGAAACAATGCCAGCTTACCAGGGGGATGATTTGGTTCCTGATATACGTGTTCTACATAAAGTCTTCTGGAGTTATTACCCCTGTATAAGGGCCTTCAGACACTGCAAGCCAGTGGTGCAGGTGGATGGGACTCATTTGTATGAAAAATACAAGGGTTGTTTATTGGTTGCAGTGTCACAAGATGGTAATAACAACATCGTGCCTATTCACGATCATAAATAAATAAAATAACTAATAAAATTTTCATTATTAATCGTAATAACTAATTAAATTCGACTACAATAGCAACAACAATATATCAATATCTCCCTATTCCAATTTATTATGTACAGATTTTCCTTTTTTTTTTCATGTACTATTTTTTTTCAAACATTTCTTTTTTTTTTAAAATAATATACATGATCCAGATCCAGAGCTTCATCTTCATCACCCTAAACAAACATTCATCTCATCTCCATACATACATACATACAAGGTTTATTCCTATTTTTATTTCTATTTCTAACCACCTAATAATAAAATACATACATATATGTTTAATTTCTAAATTCTACTTAGTGTCACTACAATATATACTGTTAATAAAATCAAAAATTATCACTATCATTATCATTAAATAAAATTATTAAAAAAAAAACTTACATGATTTGGATCTCCAAGATAGTTAACAATATGAAGCTCCGGTTGATTTACTTCCTTAGTTTTCCTTTTCTTTGGCATTTTTATTTTACCCTTTCCTGAGCTTCAGTGGTCCAACTATGGTGAAGGAGTGGGGTTGAGAGTAAGAAGAAAGGGAAAGTTGAGAGTGAAAGAGAGAGTGTTGTACCGTGTGAAAGAGAGAGGGGTATAGGGGAAACGGTCACGGGCCACACCAGGGGAGCCAGCTGCATGTGCGACGTGTGGCAAGGGGTCACCAATCGGTGCCACCGATTTCAGACGTCCCTCTCCCAGAAATCGGTCCCACTGATTTCCTTCCCCCCAATCGGTGCCACCGATTTCTTTCACGGCGCCGTCACATCTCCGTCAAACACCCCAAACCCCCATAACTTTGAAAAACACCTACACCTCCCCCATATCAAAATTAAAAAACTCGAATTGTATAAATGTCTTGTGGAAAAATTCATCATGATGTCTGGCTATTAATGAATTTATTAATTATTTATTAAAAAATATTATTTATACACTAAAATCAGTCATTAAAATTAACTACTAATATATTTATATATAAATATATGTATAATTTAATTTATTTTTAATATATATTTATATTTTAATATATATTTTATAATGATAGCTGATTTTAATTACTGATTTTAGTATACACGAAGTACAACTCTTATTTATACGATGTTGGTGTACGTGGTAAGGTACTAAAGTTTGAGTTATTACTTAGTAGTTAGTAGTAGGGGTGCACATGGTCCGGTTCGGTCCCGAATACTTTAGGGGCTAATTGGTGTGATTTTATCGGGTTTAGGGTCGGATAAGGGTCTTAAAAATAGACCCGGTCATTATTTTGGGTCGGGTCCGGGCCATAACTCGGGTCACCCGAACTCGGCCTAGTGACCCGGTCATCATACACAATTAATATTTTGTGTTGTTAGTGATGAATCATGACTATTCTTATGTGGAATTTAAATATTGTAAACCTTAATATTTTATGTTATTAGTCATTATAAGATTATAAGTTAATGTTTTATATTCAGAATGCATAAGATTTTAGACTAATGCATAATATTGTGTTATTTGTATCGATTTAAATATTCGGTGTTATTAGACAATATTAGTATTGGTTGTGGTTATGCTTTAATTTTGAAGAGGGGTTAGTTCTTGTTATATTTTTCTAAGTGAATTTTATCATGTCAAATAATGGTTGGAGTCTTAGAAATTTGAATATTTTTACATGCTAGCTTTCAAGAAGGTATCAACGTAATATAACGTGTTAACGGCTCGATTTTCATCCGATATAACTGTGGTTCGAAAATGTATTAGTTTTATTGTGTATATTTTAAGTCGGATCTGAGTCACATCAAACCCAATTTTACCCGATCCATGTGCACGCCTACTTAGTAGTTTTTCTATGAATACGGTTTGACACTTTGACATATCATATTAGATCGCAGTTTTTCTATGAATACGGTTTGACACTTTGACATATCATATTAGATGGCAGGAGTCTAGGTCTATCATCATATATCAATAATCACAAATACTATTTGTATGACAAAATTAGTCACCAACTATATATTTATATATAAATAATTGATTTAATGATTATTTTTAATATACATATAATATAGTTAATAAATAATAATAATAATGTTAAAAGACTAATAAATTTTGTTATTTTTAAACATTAATTAATCAGCATTAATATTTAAAAGTTATTTAAATAAAAATGTCAAAAATATTTTTTTATAAAGATATTTTGTGTCATACTTTAAAATAAAATAATACTTTTATAACATTAAAATTTAATTCTATAATTCATCATCTAAGAGTATAAAAAAAAATCACATAAAGATAATTATAAAATTTTAATTGGAGTACCACCCTTAGTATTTTTATACACAAATTAAAAAAAAGTCTAAAAATGTAACAAAGTGTTAAATGTTTAATACTATCCAAATGTTAGCTAGCGAGACTTTCACTATTCATACTGTATAATAGCTTTATCAAGAGTTCTCTTGTATTTAATTTGGATTGCTCTTCACAAGGTTAACTAAAGGAGAGTTGTGCAGTGTGTTTGAAAAGCAGAGTCACATAGCATATATAGGGACGCTCGTGTGGTGGGGATCGGAATAAATGAGCAATGAAGAATAGGGTGAGACAAGTCAATAAATCACTAGTATCATACCACCACGCCGCTTGTCAAAAGCAACTAGGCATGCCTCTACTTTCTCCCCTGCTCTGAGTTCTTGTTTCATCCACACGGTGCATGCAATTACTAATTACACTCTGCATTCACTTCATTTTCATATACCTATGTGCATCCCTATTACAAGCTATACTATACTGCCGCTTCTTTACTACATTGCTGAATGCTGAGAGCCAAAGAATTCAGAATATTTAATTCCAGGTTCATGCTCTTCTCAAAGTGAAACTAGAACTATATTTAATGAATGGCCAATTCTTGCATGGAAATAATCTTGAAAAGTAAAAGCATATAGGTTCCATGTTTCTCCTTTTTGTTCATTTTAAGCGGTAATTGAGTTTCATGTCGTTCCCTTTTTATTATATCATAATTAAGCCCGGGCAAGCACACGTTCAGCACGCAATGAAACAGAGGAATTAGAGGTTCCGAGTTCTGAGCATGAACTGAACTTATAAATGAGGGTCTGCGCTATTAGTAGTAGCTTCCAAGATTAAAAAAAAAAAAAACCTGCCCTGGAACCTAGCAAAAGATTATTTATATTATATCTCATTCTATATAAGCTTGCAGCATATTCATTTTTTCTACTACTCAAATAACTAAGTTTGTTGTTTATTCAGGATGGGGTTTGTGGTCAAATGTTCTAAAGCTCGAAGCATTTGCATGGTGTCCATGGCCTTTGCCCTAACAGTGCTCCTAGGTAACACCTTTACTTTGTGCATTCCAATTCTGTTACATAATAATAACGCAACAATATATGCATGGTGCAGTGAGGTATGAGGTGTTAGAGGATGAGATGTTATTTTCAAAGAGAAACACAACAATGATCAAAACTAGGAAGCATTTGAAGAGGCCTACCTCTGGCTCTGGTATATATATACATATACACTTTGGATGAGATATTTGAACCATATTGTGTTGCAAGTTGTTAACCATGAAATGAATTGAAGGTGTAGATGTGGAGGACATGAACCGCATAGGGAAGGCATGCTCGAAGGAGGACATAGCCATATATACGGGGGAAGCGGCTCCTCTACCAAGCGGGATACCTTCCTATGCAGTTCAAATAATGAACAAATGCAGCAATGATTGCAGCATAGCCAACATTAGGCTTCACTGCGGCTGGTTCAGCTCCGCTAGGTTGATCAACCCAAGACTGTTCCGCCGCCTCCGATATGATGATTGCCTTGTCAATGATGGCCGGCCCCTTCCCCCTGCCACAGCCATCTCCTTTCAGTATGCCAACACTTTCCGCTACCCTCTCACCGTTGCATCCCTCGTTTGCTTATAGACTCTACTCGCTAACTCTCATGTTTTCGATCAGTTCATGAAATCTATGTAGATGGTTCCATAAAAGACATCTTCAAGTGAATTGTCAAGCCGTTTTTGCCACCTTTGTTGTATTGTATTATATTATATTCATGGGAAAATGAACATTTTTTTTTTCTTTCTTATTTCCTACTAAATAAAATAGCTCTATTATTTTATTAATAATAAAGAGAGTGAGAATCGAAAGGAAAAGTATTAATATTGGAGTTTGGAATACAATATACATAAAATTATTAGTAGGCATAGTTGTAAGTAAAGTCGGAAACACCAACCATGGCAGTAAGAACTTGAGAAACAATGAAAATGGAGGCAGCAAAGATGGCGATGACGAGGATGGCAGAGATGGGGTTCTTGAGGAGCTCCAGGATGGGCTGCACGATGGTGTATATGGCACCCGTGCTCACAGTCAGCGCGTACAGCGCGTATCTCCTCACATTGTCCCAGAACTCCTCCACAAGTGGGCCTTCTGGGCCCAAAGCCCACGCCCTCTGACCATCCAGCCCACTCATAACCACCAATATTCCCACAGAAACGGCAGCTCCCATGATCACAAGCTTGCAAGTGGAATAACGGCCATTTGGAATTGGAACCACGTCCACGCTTGTGCGGTCAAGGGTAATTGGATTTCGCTGTCTCAGACTCACTGCTAGTCTTGAAGCTCTGTGCTGTTTGAGTTTCAAATCTGTACCAGAGGACGATGTAACTATGTTTGGCTTGATGCCTTTCACAAATAATAAATGATGACGCTCTGAGAAACAAGGATTGGAAGGCCTTGCAATGTCAAGTTCTGATCTCAGGCTCAGATTCTTCAACATCTTCTTGAGTAACTTATGATAGCTCACACCAAAATTAGTGCAAAACCAATACTCGTTCCTCCTCTTCTCTTGTATACAAAGCACATCTGCTGAGACTTTAGATATCCGTATCTTATCTTCCCAATTCCCATAGCTTGGCATCCATCATCCATGTGTAGCGCTATGTTATCCGCCTATTTTTTTTTTTTTTAGCACACCCCATGCTGGGCTTAATTGCTCACTTTTGCCATTCATATCTTGAAATGTTGGGCCTTATTTTTTAAGGGCTCCCAACATTTAAGATTTTGGAGTTTGAAAATTCTTCTGGGCTCGCCTTAACAATAATTAGGTTATATGACCAAAAACAAATAAAGAATTAGGTTAGGATCCTAGTTGAAATTAAAAATAACTTTTGGAGAAAAAATTGAAAAATTTTAAACCACCAAAAAATTCAAAAAGGTTTAGATGGTGGCAAGATATAAAAAAAAGGAAAGTCTAGGGCCCAGCAATTTTTTAAAAAGTTGGTCAATATTTAACTATCAAAAGAAAATTGAATGATCTTATACCATTGGATTTAATCTCACACTATTAAAAATACTATGGATGGGCAATTGATGGTTACAAAATACAAAAGTTACTGACCCTCTATTACTCCTCAAAAAAAAATTTAGCCAACTACAACATAAACTCAAGTCCATTTTTTGTGTTTCTATTTTTAAAATTCAAAGAGTTACAAAAATAAGAGTAAAATTCGATTTCTAAGAAAGTTAGATGCAAAAAATAGATCTCTAAATTTCCTTTTTTTTTTTAACCAAAAATAGGAGACTCGAACCCGCAACCTCTTAATTAAGTATGGGGAGACTATGCCATTTGAGCTATTACTCATTGGCCTCTAAATTTTTTTTATCATTTCTATTTATACAATACTTTTGGTAATTCAAAAAAATCTCACAAAAAAATCTACGTGAATAAAATCATCAAATTTTAAAATAATATTTTATTTTTATGACAATCCCATTTTTGTCCTTTTGAAAAAAAAGTATGCGTTGTTATGCTGTCTTGAACTCACAAATCTTGAATTGACATATAAAAAAACAAATAAAAAAATATTAGAACCATCAAAATTTATTATTTTTTATTATTATTTAACTATTAATTTAATTTTTTTAGTTTAATTTCTTTAATCTAACAATATACATTATCTCATATTTTTAAATATTGATGATAAAGTGACAAACTGATAATAAAAAATAATAAATTTTAATACCTCTAACATTTCCCAAAATCAAATGGCCATTAAAATTTTGCATCACCATATGCGATCAAGTAAGCACTTCCTATAATTATTTAGAACTGTTGCTCTAAAGTTAAACATTAGTTATACAATTATTTCGTTTACCACGTCAGAATTTTATATGCAATTGGCAATATCTTTTCTTAACTAATCTGTTTTTTTTTTGTCATTTTATTGGAACTGAGTATGCGGAAGGCAGAAGACAGAGAAGTGTTCTCATTAAGTCTCAACAACAAAATCTCTCATTCTTTCCATGGAGTACCAATATTCTTCCTCCTTGGTGATCATCACCTCATTCCTGCTGCTGCTTATTGCTGTGGTGGCACAGATTTATAGAAAGAAAATGAATGCAAAGAATAAGGTGCCACCAGGGCCATGGAAGTTGTCTTTAATAGGGAACCTTCATCAACTAGCACTAGCAGGAAAGAGGGTTAAGATATTAGCATAAATGAGAAAGATATGCACTTTGGAGCTTCTAAGCTATAAGGGAATGCAGGGAAGCATGCAACATGTATGACTTTAACTGGGAGCTCCCTAATGGAATCAACAAACACTTCTCAAATAAACTATGTTTGCTACATCAAACATAAAAAAATCAAGGACTATCTTTACAAAACAGGCTTTATCTGAGTATTTTGTTTACATATTAGGAACTTGACTTTAGGACGGATTAAAAAAATGATTTTATTGATGTCATCAAACCATTAGTTAATCTAATGTCCAAAATCTTGTACGTTTCAGTTTCAGCCGGCTAGGTTTTGTCAGCATTATATTCGCACAAGGTCGACAAAGTCGAAAACAGAAGCCAGACATATTTCTTTTTGTGTTTAACGTTAGACAACGCTTAAACAAGCAAGGAAAGAAAGAAACAAATAACATAAGCATTTGTTTTGCATGTTTGAGTTGGTAAAGGAATCTATCATTGACTCAGACAACCAATTACTCATCTTAAAGTTTTATTGACTCAGACAAATAAAATACAGCAAGAAATAAACATGAATAGGATGTAAAAATACATTAAGCGAAAGCATCCTTCAAAGAGAGAATTAGATCTGCCAATGGAAGTTGATTCATCCTTGGTGTTCATCATAACAAGTTTCCTCATCTCGGCACTATTGCTATGGCTTGCAAAGAAGGGCAAGAGTGTCCATAAAGTGCCACCTGGGCCATGGAAACTACCTCTCATAGGGAACCTGCATCAACTTGCAGGCTCACTTCCACACCATGCTCTCAGAAAACTAGCAAACAAACACGGTCCACTCATGCACCTTCAACTGGGTCAGAATTCTGTAGTGATTGTTTCATCCCCCAACATGGCCAGAGAAATCATGAAGACGCATGATCTTGCTTTTGCAGACAGGCCTGAGTTCCTTCCTTCCAAGATCATGGCATACGGATCAATAGACATTGCGTTCGCTCCCTATGGCCAATACTGGAGACAGATGAGGAAGATATGTACACTTGAGGTTCTAAGTTCAAAGAAGGTTCAGTCTTTCTCCTTTATCCGAGAAGAGGAGGTAGCTAACACAGTAGAAACAATTCGCACAGCTGCTGGTGCAACCATCAATCTCAGTAAAATGATTAACAATCTGATAAGCACTGTGGTTTCTAGAGCTGTGTTTGGCAACATATCAGAAGACCATGAACAGTTTGTGTCCTTTGTGAAGGAATCAATAGCGTTATCCGATGGATTTGACCTTGCAGATTTGTTTCCTTCCTTGAAGCCTCTGCATTTCATCACTGGTTTTGAAGCCAAACTGAAGAAGATGCATGTAAAGGTCGACAAGATCTTGGACAAGATCATAAAGGAGAATGAAGCAAGGAAATTGGAAGGTACAAACCAACAAGAACAAGAAGAAAAGAATGAGAATCTCGTTGAGGTTCTTTTAAGAGTCTTACATAGTGGCACCCTTGACACCCAAATTACGCTCAACAATGTCAAAGCAGTCATTTGGGTTAGTATGTCTACATTTCTAGCTCCATTTACATACAATTTCTTATGATAACTAATCCCTTGAAACTATGATGTAGGACATATTTGCTGCTGGAACAGACACTTCAGGAGTAGTTATAGAGTGGGTTATGTCGGAATTGATGAGAAATCCCAGAGCTATGAAGAAGGTACAGGCTGAGATTCGACAAGCTTTGAAAGAAAAGCAAACAATCCGGGAGGCAGATCTAACAGAGCTTCGCTACTTGAAGGCTGTGATCAGCGAAACAATGAGGTTACACCCTCCTCTTCCTCTGTTGCTTCCAAGACAATCCAGAGAAGAGCGCTTCATCCATGGATACCATCTACCTATCAATACTAAAGTCATGGTAAATGCCTATGTGCTCGGAAGAGATCCCGATTACTGGTGTGATGCAGAAACCTTCCTACCAGAAAGGTTTCAGGACACTCCAATGGATTTCAAAGGGACAAACTTTGAGTACATCCCTTTTGGAGCAGGAAGGAGAGCTTGTCCCGGACTTACCTTTGGTTTAGCCAACGTGGAGTTTGCTCTAGCTATGCTACTCTACCACTTCAACTGGGAACTCCCTAAAGGAATTAAGCCAGAGGATTTGGATATGAATGAAGCACAAGGAGCTGTGGTTGGAAGGAAAAACAACCTTTACTTGATTCCCCAACCTTACCATTCTTAGCTTCACGAATCATGATAGTGCCTAATAAATAATATCATGTGTATTCTTACATTTGCTATGTATTGCCAAAGTTAATTTATCAATTTAGACGTAAGCTTTTAAAAGATAATAGCAATTGTAATAAAAGCTAATGCTGGCATTGACTATTGAGAACAAGGAACAATTACACTGGCAGAAATCAGATTGGCATCATAATTCAAGCATTACTACATATTCAAAGTGAACATTGTAATGAATTTGAAAACTATTAGAATAGCCAAGAAAGAGTGGGGGAGAATGGGGTAGGCAGGTTGTTAAATTTTTTAAGAAACTGTTAGGTACCAGATAAATGACACAGCAAAATATAGAGATGAAAAATTAAAAATTTGTATAAAATATGGAAACAATTGAATAACTTTCTTTGAGAATTACAACTTCTCTCTATCACAAGAAGACTACAAAACACTCTCTCTTGACAAAAGGAGAACACACTTCTCTCTATATATATATAGGAGAAAACTACTCAAAGAAATATTATATTATTCTATCTGGATGACTTGATTGAAATGAATTAAAGAAAAACTCAATTTATAGGTGAGTCTCTTCAATATGAACCATCCGTCAATTAGAGGTATATAATTCTTCTCTTTTTCAACCACTAAAATTCTAAGGTTATAAACTAAGATTGTTTATTACCTCTTATTTTATTTAGTTATTATTTATTTATATATTTTCTAAAATTAGCTTTACTAATTTTCACAATCTCCCACTTAAAGCTAATTTTGATAAATTTTCAAAATTCATGTTGCTCATGTATTCCATAGGCCGTATAAGGATCTACACCATTCAAACTTTTCTGTGTTGATTGGTTTTGTCATGGCATCTGTTAGGTTATCTTTAGTGTGAATCTTCTGCATATCAACACTTCCTTCTTCTACTACTTCCCGAACAAAGTGATATTGTACTCCAATGTGTTTTGTTCTTGAATGAAAGGCAGGATTCCTTGCAATGTGCAAGGCAATCTGACTATCACAATACATAGAAATCTTCTGTTGTTTGTGCCTGAGTTCTTCTATCAACCTTTGGATCAAAATAGCTTCCTTGCATGCTTGTGTAGCTGCCATATATTCAGCTTCTGTAGTAGATAAAGCTACAACAGTCTGTAATTTAGATAGCCAGCTCACAGCTCCTCCTGCAAGTGTAAACACATAGCCTGTAGTAGATTTTCGTTTATCAAGATCACCTGCAAAGTCTGAGTCGACATATCCATTGACAATGAATTCTGATCCTCCAAAACATAATGCAACATTTGAGGTTTCTTTGATGTATCTCAAGATCCTCTTAACAACATTCCAATGCTCTTTACCCGGATCTGCCATAAATCGACTTACCACCGCAACTGCTTGAGCAATATCTGGCCTTGTACAGATCATGGCATACATAAGGCTTCCCACCGCTGATGCATACCGTACTCGAGACATTTTCATCCTCTCTGCTTCACTACTAGGGCACATACTTGAGGATAATTTAAAATTAATAGGAAGTGGGGTTGAAATTGGCTTGCATTCTTGCATGTTGAAGCGTTGCAAGATCTTCTTCAAATAATTCTTTTGCGATAGCCAAATCTTCCTATCCTTTTTGTCTCGGTGAATTTGCATCCCTAAAATCTTGTTTGCTAGTCCCAAGTCTTTCATATCAAACTCCCTAGCCAACTGTGCCTTCAATTCTTGGATTTGATCTTTGTTGGGACCTACCACCAACATGTCATCCACATACAACAGCAGAATGATGAAATCATTATCACCAGACCTCTTGTAATAAGTACAATGATCTGAACTAAGTCTGTTGTATCCAAGGCTAATAATGAAAGAATCAAATCTCTTATACCAACACCTTGGCGCCTGCTTTAGACTGTACAGAGATTTAGTTAACCTGCAAACCAAGTTTTCTTTTCCTTTTTCTTCAAAACCTTCTGGTTGGAGCATATATATCTCTTCTTCAAGTTTTCCATGAAGAAAAGCAGTCTTTACATCTAATTGCTCTAGATGTAAATCAAATGCAGCACACATAGCCAAAACTACTCTAATAGTAGTTAGTCTCACCACTGGAGAAAATATTTCATTGAAGTCAATACCTTCTTTCTGAGCATATCCCTTGACAACCAATCTTGCACGATATCGTTCCACCTGATCATTACTATCTCGTTTGATCTTGTAAACCCATTTGTTACCAATGGCTTTCCGACCTGCTGGAAGTTCAACAAGTTTCCAGGTATGGTTTCTATGTAATGCCTCAATTTCTTCTTGCATTTCTGTCATCCACATAGAAGCGTCTGGAATGCGCATAGCCTCCATAAAAGTTGTTGGCTCTCAATCTTCTGTCAAAAGACAATATGCATCATGGTTTGTTAAAACATAATTTGAGTGCCATGATGGGGTTCTTCTTTGTCGAGTGGATCGACGAACTTCTATGTCATTGGCATCTGCTTCTTGTTCTTCGTGCTGTGGTTCTACTTCAGAAAGATCATCTTCTCTGCATTTTTCATCTATTTGAACAGTGGTTATCTCTTTAACAGTACTGTCATTTTCTTGTTCCTTTTTCAATTCATCTTCTGCAAATATTACATCTCTACTGACAACTACCTTGCGGGCAGTGGGATCCCACAGGCGATACCCCTTAACTCCGTCAGTATAACCCAAGAATATACATTTTTTAGACTTTGGATCTAGCTTTGTTCTTTCCTGGGAATTGTACATCACGTACACAAGACAACCAAATATATATAAAGAAGAATAATTAGGTGGCTTACCTTGCCACATCTCCATTGGTGTCTTTAACCCAATTGCAGTTGATGGTGACCTATTTATCACATAACAGGCGGTTTTAACAGCTTCTGCCCAAAAAGACTTGGCTAAACCTGCAGTTTGCAACATAGCTCGTGCTCTTTCTAGGAGAGTCATATTCATTCGCTCTGCTACACCATTTTGCTGAGGCGTATATGCAACTGTGAATTGTCGTTGAATACCTGCTTGCTTGCAAAATGTTAGAAAATCACTATCAACATATTCTCCTCCATTATCTGTCCTTAAACACTTGATCTTCTTTCCAGATTCAAGTTCTAACTTTGCTTTGAACTCTTTGAACATCGCAAACACGTCTGACTTTTTCTTGATCGGGTACACCCATAGCCTCCTAGAGTAATCATCAATAAATGATACAAGATATTTTGCTCCTCCTAGGGACATCTCCGGCGATTCCCACACATCAGAATGAATCAACTCCAATATGTGCTTGCTCCGAGCAGTTGATCTACCAAACGTCAATCTATGTTGTTTGCTTGTAACGCAGTGCTTACAAAATGGTAAGTTTACCGATTTGAGCCCGGGAATGAGATTACGTTCTACAAGAATCTTCAAGCCTCGTTCTGACATGTGGCCTAGTTTGCAATGCCATATTATCGTCATTTCTTCTTGGCTTGTTGAAGCAACTGATGCCTCTGCCTCTTGCAAAGTATCTCCCATAAGCATGTATAGATTTGCTGCAATCTTTTCTGCTTTTATTACCACAAGAGCTCCTTTAACAACTTTTAAGATCCCACCTTCAATATGGGTCTTACAACCAAGTTCATCCAATTGCCCAATCGACAACAAATTCTTCTTCAAGCCTTTCACGTGTCTTACCCCTTGAAGTGAATGAATAGAACCATCAAACATTTTTATTTTGACAGTACCCATTCCAACAATTTCTAAGGCATGATCGTTTCCCATAAACACAAATCCTTCCAAGACAGGTTCATATGTACAAAACTAATCACGATGAGGAGTCATGTGCCATGTTGCTCCTAAATCAACAATCCAAACATCAGTGAGCTGTTTACTGCCTTTAGAACCAATTGTTGCTTCGCCATACAGGATTTCTCCATCATCAGAGGTACTTGCAACACATCCTTGAGAACTTGATCCTTCTGGAACCTTCTCTATACTCTTCTTATTCCAACAATCTTTCTTGAAGTGCCCTTTCTTACCACAATTGTAGCATTTGACCTGCTTCTTACTTTGTGACTTTGGTCTACTTTGACTCCCACTGAAACCACGCTCCATTGATCTCCCTCTTGTCATCAACAAAGCCTCTGCTTGTTTTGAGCTTTCTAATCTATCTTCCTTATTCTTGCGTCTAGATTCTTCTTCAAGAACTGCAGCAGCCATGTCATCAAAAGAAAGATAATTAGTCAAAACATTATTAGTTAAGTTAATGATAAGCTGATCATATGAATCTGGTAGACTTTGAAGTAAGAGCTCTGCACGTTCGTTTTCCGCTATGGTATATTCCAACGATGAGAGTTGGGAAAATAGTGTATTTAGATTGTTGATGTGATCCGTTGCCGATGTGGATTCATTCATTCGAAGAGTATAAAGTCTTCTCTTCAAGAATATCTTGTTGTGAAGTGACTTGACTTCATATAATTTGGTGAGAGCATCCTAAATTTCCTTTGCTGTCTTTTTCTCTGCTACACTAGATAAAATTGAATCAGCTAGTGCCAAGTGTAAGTTTGCAACAGCATTGTTGTCCATCTCCTTCCATTTTTCATCTGTAATTCCAGTGGGTCTACCTTCAATTGCTGTCACGCAATTGTCTTTTCTCATAATGGCTTTTATCTTCAATTTCCATATAGAAAAATTACTCCTACTGAATTTCAGAATTTCATACTTTGCTGCTATTTTTTTTAGACAGTAACTCGCAGCGAAAAAAAAATATATTAATCAGCAACCTTTGGCTCTGATACCACTGTTAGGTACCAGACAAATGACACAACAAAATATAGAGATGAAAAATTAGAAATTTGTATAAAATATGGAAACAATTGAATAACTTTCTTTGAGAATTACAACTTCTCTCTATCACAAGGAGACTACAAAACACTCTCTCTTGACAAAAGGAGAACACACTTCTCTCTCTATATATATAGGAGAAAACTATTCAAAGAAATATTATGTTATTCTATCTGGATGACTTGATTGAAATGAATTAAAGAAAAACTCAATTTATAGGTGAGTCTCTTCAATATGAACCATCCATCAATTAGAGGTATATAATTCTTCTCTTTTTCAACTACTAAAATTCTAAGGTTATAAACTAAGATTGTTTATTACCTCTCATTTTATTTAGTTATTATTTATTTATATATTTTCTAAAATTAGCTTTACTAATTTTCACAGAAACCATGGTAGTTCATAAGCCTACCAACCTGCATTCTTGTTTTTGTTACCGCCATACAAACGGAGAGGCTAAAAGCCGAAATACAAGAGAGGATCACCATGCTGAGGCTAACCGCTAACCACAACAACAGAAGCTATCCCTTCTCCCACTTGGTTGCAGAATTTCTCATACATGTTGCAAACCTTTATCCACTGAAATTCAGATTGCCCTGCCTTTGCAAACACCGCTGATTGCAGCGATGCTTCTACTTCCGCCCCAGTCACATATGCCATTACCTGTATATGTAGACCAAGTTCAACATACCTTTCTGATAAATGTTATATTTGAGAGTTCATTCAACTCAAGATGAATATAAAGCTTTCCTTGGATAAAATACTTCATAAATCCTAACCCATTGTCTTACTAATGCTTGTCTGAACCCAGCAAGACAAAGGAAATTAAATGCTCTCATTGATCAAACAACACACATTTTTTTTTTCGGATGGAAGTGGACCGGACTACTCAACGGAGACGCAAAACTTGACTCGTTTTAGATTTGGCTCAACTCGATTCATTTTATTAAACAAGTCAGACTTGAACCTGATGTAAAGTTTAGCCTGTTAATTAAAAATTAAAAAGATCATGTTATAAGTTTTTTAAAAAAAAAACTACAAAAATTTGTTGGATTGGCTTGGCTCGTTGAATACACTACACGGTAATTTAATGCTACTAATTAAATTTACTCTTTTAACCCCATTAATTCACATTGTTTACACATTGTTCAAAAATCTTGTTAGTTACCTATACTTTTTCATATTTTAAAAAGGGGAGTGTTAGGTAAACAATGACTTTCTTGAACAACATGAACAACCACCAATCAAATAAAAACACACTACACCTCTAAATTACTCACTTAAATCTTAATATTAAAATAATCATTCGTACACCTAGTAAAATGAACATCTGATTTACATTGTTTAGTATTTTCATTGTTTACCTATACTTTTCCTTTTAAAAAATATAAATTATTTTTAATTTGGACTTTTAACTATTTATTTATATTAAATATAAAACAAAACAAAAAAAATTAATGGCAAAAATTAATTAAGATTGTAATTTTTTTAAAGAAAAAATTTATATATTATAAGTACGGTTATGATATGTGATTAATGATTAATACATAACAAATTATGAATTATAAATTTTAGAATACATTTAATATTAATTTAAAATTTTTAAATTTATTGTTAGGAGTTATAATTCACGAAACAGACTTTTCAAATAAACTGGTGGACTGATTGAACTTTAAATAAACTGACCTAAAACTTGAAAAAAATACCTAAAAAAAATAATGTCTAAACGGAATCAATTTATTTACAACATAAACGAGACTCGTCCTAACTAAAATTCAACTAATTTCGGTCTATTTCTAATTTTCTACTCCTTCTCCCCTCCCCTCCCCTCCCCTCACCTACTTCTCCATCTTTTTCAGCACTATATCTCTCCTATTTTCAAAAATTTGTAAATTTAAATTTTAAATTTAAATCAAATATAATTTAAAAAAATTAAAATTCAATAAAAATTTGAATTAGACGTTAATATTCGAATTAAGTTATATTATAAAATAAAATTTAAACAATACAATCTAAATTAAATTAAAAAATCAAAATAATAAGATTTAAATAGTAATAAATGATTTTTATTTTTAAAATCATCCTGCAAAATATAACTTTATTTCGTTCGCAATATAAACGATATAATTATAAATGTATTTCATCTATATCGTCAACAAAATATATTTTAAAAAAATTATAATTTTTTCGTGTGCAAACTATAAATTTTTTTTTCTCGTATTTACGTTTATAAATTATAATTATCCCGTTTTTATTACTAACAAAATAAGTAACAAAAAGAGAAAGTAGCAATTTTTTCAGAACATCTCTATATTTCCTAAATGTTATATTTATTTAAATAAAAAACCCACCATTAAATACAGTCAACAAAAAAGCAAAATATTAAATATGGTCAACTCAACAAGCTACCTGCCTCGTGCATGTCGAAGTCAATCTCCAAACCCCAAAGGCACCTTAGGCAGCACACAAAACAAGGCAAATAAAATGCACTATAAACAAAGATGAATCGGTTGCATGCACAAGTACATTCATAAGTGAAAGCATCCTTCAAACACAGAATTAGATCTGCCAATATGGAAGTTAGTTCATCCATGGCGTTTATCATAATAAGCTTCCTTCTCTCTTTGCTATTGCTATGGCACGCAAAGAAGGGTAAGAGTGTCCATAAAGTACCACCTGGGCCATGGAAACTACCTCTCATAGGGAACCTTCATCAACTTGCAGGCTCATCACTTCCACACCATGCCCTCAGAAAACTAGCAAACAAACACGGTCCATTCATGCACCTTCAACTGGGTCAGATTTCAGCTGTGATTGTCTCATCCCCCAACATGGCCAGAGAAATCATGAAGACTCATGATCTTGCTTTTGCAGACAGGCCTGAGTTCCTTCCTTCAAAGATCTTAGTCTATGGATCAGCTGATATTACATTCTCTCCCTATGGTGAATACTGGAGACAGATGAGGAAGATATGCACACTTGAGCTTCTAAGTTCTAAGAAGGTTCAGTCTTTCTCCTTTATCCGAGAAGAGGAGGTAGCTAACATGGTAGAAACAATTCGCAAATCCACTGATGCAACTATCAATCTCAGTAAAATGATTAACAATCACATGAGCACTGTGGTTTCTAGAGCTATGTTTGGCAATATATCTGAAGACCATGAACAGTTTGTGTCCTTTGTGAAAGAGGCAATAGCAGTAGCCGATGGATTTGACATTGCAGATTTGTTTCCATCCTTGAAACCTCTGCATTTCATCACTGGTTTTGAAGCCAAACTGAAGAAGATGCATGTCAAAATCGACAAGATCTTAGAGAAAATCATAAAGGAGAATGAATCAAGGAAGTTGGAAGATAGACACCAAGAGCAAGAAGAAAAGAACGAGAATCTTGTTGAAGTTCTTTTAAGAGTCCTTCATAATGGCACCCTTAGCACCCTTACAAAGAACAATGTCAAAGCAGTCATTTGGGTTAGTATGTCTACATTTCTAGCTCCATTTACATACAATTTCTTACGATAACTGAAGCCTTTGAAACTTTGATGTAGGACATATTTGCTGGTGGAACAGACACTTCAGGAGTAGTCATAGAGTGGGTTATGTCGGAATTGATGAGAAGCCCAAGAGCTATGAAGAGGGCACAGGCTGAGATTCGACAAGCCTTGAAAGAAAAGCAAACAATCCGGGAGGAAGATGTAACAAAGCTTCCCTACTTGAAGGCTGTGATCAGCGAAACAATGAGGTTACACCCACCTGTTCCTCTGTTGCTTCCAAGACAATCCAGAGAAGAGTGCACCATTCATGGATACCATATACCGATCAAGACTAAAGTGATGGTAAATGCGTACGCGCTCGGAAGAGATCCGGATTATTGGTACGATGCAGAAACCTTCCTGCCAGAAAGATTTCAGGAAACTCCTATGGATTTCAAAGGGACAAACTTTGAGTACATCCCTTTTGGAGCTGGAAGGAGAATTTGTCCAGGACTTAACTTTGGTTTAGCTAATGTGGAGTTTGCTCTAGCTATGCTACTCTACCACTTCAACTGGGAGCTTCCTAATGGAATTAAGCCAGAGGATTTGGATATGAATGAGGCACAAGGAGCTGTGGTTGGAAGGAAAAATCACCTTTACTTGATTCCCACACCTTACCATTATTAGATTCATCATAGTGCCAAATAAATAATATCATGAGTGTTCTTCATTTGCTATGCTATGTATTGCCGGTATAAAATAAATCTAACATCATCAATTTAGCGTTTGATTATAGAGAATAAGGAACAATTACATTGGAAGAAATATCAGATTGGCATCATAACTCAAGCATTGCTACATACTTAAAATGAGCATTGTAATGAATTTGAAAAAAAAAAGTGGGGAAAAGAGTAGGGTAGTTCCTAAGCCTACCAACCTGCATTCTTGTTTTTGTTACCGCCATACAAACGGAAGAGGCTAAAAGTCGAAATACAACAGAGGATCATCATGCTAAGGCTAACCACAACAGCACAAGCTAAGTGTGTTGAAATAAAATATTAAAATGTTAAACAATCTACAATATTAGGTACGCGAGTTGAACATTTTATATATGTTGAAAAATGAAAAAAAAAAAGGCACAGATAATGCACAATAAAAATTATTATACAATATTTGAACATGTAATTTTTTTGGAGAAAATTATTGTTACATTTGAAAAATACATATTAATATATTTGGAACGAACTTGGACCTTGCTTGAAGAGAAACAATTAATAATTAAACTACTGACAAATAAATTATCTCCTAGAAAAAATAGAAAGTACCAGTAATTTTCAACTAGTTTGGGTTGTAAGTTTATCTATGGAATTATTTTTTATTATCATTTCTATTATTCATGGTGAGTTCTATGATGTAGAAGGAAGATTCCTTCTATACCTATATATTTGTGTTATCAAAAAGATTGTGAAACAAGTGTATAGAGAGAGTATGATTAAAGACAAACTCTGTACATGATAACTGACATGCTTCATGTTAACATCAATTTTACGTGATGATGGTATACTGGTATATAGAGTAAGTTGGTTAATTGTATTTATTATAATTAATTATTAAAAATGATATTGTGCTTGATTATAGTTGTATTTTTTGTTTAAACTATTTAAAAAAAGTAAAAATAAATTTTGATTATGGACTAACCTATTGATCACAATATATTTTTGTTCTATGGAATTTTGAGCGTGTGTTTTTGTGAATTGTTAAATTTACAAAAGGACTATATGTACTCATCAAAGTAACTCCATTAAACTCACATAAAATTCAGACTCTCTTTTTTTCATGAATTAATTTTTTTTATTCACACAAGAAAAATTAAACTTAACTCCCAAACATTTATTAATAACTACTTATTTTAATATGTGTATATAATTATATATTCATATATAAATATATATTTAATTATTTATATATAAATAAATTAAATTATGTATATACATTAACATAAATAAAATGGGTGAAAGCTTTACTCAAATACACAAAACAGAAATTTATTACGTACATGTGCATTTTCACACTTCTATGTAAACCGTGGAAAGCTACCACGGTTTCTGATTTTAACATAAACTGTGGCAAGCTACCACGGATTATGGTGTTTGTGGTTTGTGTGTAAACCGTGGCAAGCTCCAACGGTTTACGAAAAGAGAAAGCTAAGCATAAACCATGGCAAGCTCCCACGGTTTACGAAGGAGAAATTTTTATCATAAACTATTTATTTTTAGATGTTTGATAATTGTGACAGAATACATGTATATAATAGAAGTTCAAACCGCTTAAACTATCAAATACATAGCAGATAATATATTAGACAATTCTCAAACCTTTTTAACTATCATTTCCTGTTACTTTATTATTGTGTCATGTCATGCACCCAACAAAACTAATCTAATGTAATCTAATATTCACTCTCAAATCTCAATACTCACTGCACAACACACAATAGTAAAATAATTTTGTTAAAACATTCATCGTATTCTTTTTAAGTTTTGGATTATAAAATTAAAGTATCAATTATATGTATAAAATATATATTAAAATATAAAATATATATTAAAAATAAATAAAATAATAAATATTTATACAAAAATATATAATAATTGATTATATATATATATATATATATATATAATTTTTTTTTGAAAAAATACAATATCAAATTTTTGAAATGTTAGACAATGAGTACAATAATTTTTAAGAAAATTTTTTGGCTTTTTAGGGAAAAAAAATATTCTTCTTAAATTAACATTAGATCTAAATATATATTAATGTACTCATTGTCTAATTTAATGTTATTGTTAATCTAGATCTAATGTTAATTTAAGAAGAATATTTTTTTCCCCTAAAACGCCAAAAAATTTCCTTAAAAGTTATTGTACTCATTGTCTAACATTTCAAAAATTTGATATTATATTTTTTCAAAAAAAAATTATATATATATATATAATCAATTATTATATATTTTTGTATAAATATATATTATTTTATTTATTTTTAATATATATTTTATATTTTAATATATATTTTATACATATAATTGATACTTTAATTTTATAATCCAAAACTTAAAAAAAAATACGATGAATGTTTTAACAAAATTGTTTTACTATTGTGTGTTGAGCAGTGAGTATTGAGATTTGAGAGTGAAGATTAGATTACATTAGATTAGTTTTGTTGGGTGCATGACATGACACAATAATGAAGTAACAGGAAATGATAGTTAAAAAGGTTTGAGAATTGTCTAATATATTATCTGTATTTGATAGTTTAAGCAGTTTGAGTTTCTATTATATACATGTATTCTGTCACAATTATCATGCGCAGTCTAAATGATACCACATTGATGCAATCAAACATCTAAAAATAAATGGTTTATGATAAAAATTTCTCCTTCATAAACCATGGGAGCTTGCCATGGTTTATGCTTAGCTTTCTCTCTTCGTAAACCGGTGGAGCTTGCCACGGTTTACACACAAACCACAAACACCATAAAAATCAGAAACAGTGGTAGCTTCCCACGGTTTACATAGAAGTGTGAAAATGCACATGTACGTAAAGAATTTTTGTTTTGTGTATTTGAGTAAAGCTTTCACCCAATTTATTTATTTAGGTAAATTACCCTTAATTATTTATATATAAATAAATTAAATTATGTATATACATTAACATATATAAATAAATTAATATCTTTTTCAAGGTATATATTACTAATTAAAATTTTTATTATTAAGTAATTATATTCTAACGGTATTTTTAATAAGTTTCAACAATTATTTCAAAAAAAATATTTAAATTAGTACTTTAAATACTAAACACATATAGTCTAAACAGTAAACATTTATTTATAAATATTTAATTAAATCTTACACTGTATACCCTAAATGTTAAATCATGCTTTTGTAAATCCTAATCTATAAATCTTAAACCTTAAACCTAAATTCTAAATTGTAACCCATAAATTTTAAACTCCTACATTTTTAACCTTAAATTCTAAATCTTATAGTTAAAATCAAATAGTGACCCTAGAAGCAATATTTCAAAAAAGTCTGATTACTTTCATGTATTTTCATATGGAAATATATTATTTATACCATTAATTATATCTATATAATAAAAAAAAAGTTTAAGGGCCAGTACTTAACCAATAAAAAAAATAAGTAATTCAACATCATTAGATGTAATCTCACACTATTAAAAATACTAATAATAATTACTTAATAATTACAAATCACAAAATTTAGAGAGTCTGAATTTTATGTGAGTTTAATGGAGTTACTTTGATGAGTACATATAGTCCTTTTACATATAGTACATATAATCTTGATGCGTTTCTTCTTGTTTCGCGAGGCACAACCAGCATGATTAGGAATGACTCTGATCTGTTTGACAAAATCAAAGAGATGCTCCAACGCAATTGGACAGCTACTTTAGTGCTCATCCAGCGAACAGCAAATAGAGCGGCTGATTTAATGGCTAAGACTGCTGTTTTAAACAAGCAGGTGTATTTAGAGTGGTTACTGCCTCCTAATAATTTAGACATTATTATTAGAGAAGAGTACTACTCTTTTTCTTAGGTCTTTTTTCTTTGTGTTATGTTCAGTCACAAAAAAAAATAGTCCTTTTACAAACTTAACAATTTACAAAAACACACACTCAAAATTCCATAGAACAAAAATATATTGGGATCAATAGGTTAGTCCATAATCAAAATTTATTTTTACTTTTTTAAAATAGTTTAAACATAAAATACAATTACAACCAAGCACAATATTATTTTTAATAATTAATTATAATAAATACAATTAACCAGCTTACTCTATATACCAGTATACCACCATTACGTGACATTGATGTTAACATGAAGTTAGTTACCATGGACAGAGTTTGTCTTTAACCACACTCTCTCTCTATACACTTGTCTCACAATCCTTTTGACAGCACAAATATATAGGTATAGAAGAAATCTTCCTTCTACATCATAGAACTCACCATTATTCATCAACCATGTTAGGAATACATAAAAAATCGGTTACAAATATTTTTTTTCGTATATTTATTAAAAAATTTTGGTATTCAATTTAGATTTATTGGGCTTTGTGTTGAGTTTTGTTGAGCTAAGTTTGATTTTGTACTAATATATAATGACCAATATTATTTGGTTAAAAGTTCAATTGTGGTTTAATATGTGTTTTAATGATATAGGCCATTACTCATCTCAGAGTCAAACAATGCTACTTGCTTATTTCTTTAATGCTTCAAATCAATGTACAAACCTAAGGCATCATACAAGCACCTTTCAGTAAAAATAGAAGGTTATGTATTTACTAAGTAAAAAATGGACATTTGTCTTTATTATAGAGAAAAAAAGACAGTTGGAACAAAAAGAAAGCAACAACAAGCAACAACACAGCAAGGACAAGTGTGGCTCTAGCAAAGCAATAAGAACACAAGGACATCAGTAAAAGCAACATTCAGAATATGGGAGAGCAAAATACAAATTTACAAAAATGCAAAAACAGTGGAGCAACTCTTCGAACAGCAGAGGTAATGGAGTAGAGGGAGAAAGAAATGCATGCCAAGGAAGAAAGCAAATCCAATGACAGCAAAGGTGGTGGAATGGTTCCTCAACCTACAGAATTAGTGGAGCAAGATGAAAAAGGACTGCATGTCCTTAGAGACAACTCCAACGGATTGATGGTACAAGGGATTTGAAGAGGCAATGAAGAGCAAATTAGAAGAGCAAGCTGATTCTATAAGAAGCCTCACCTCAACATTTGAAAGCATGAAAAAGAAAAAAAAATCCAGAGCATTATATCTTCTCAATCGAGCTGAATTCTTTTTCTTCTACTAGTGCTTCATTTTTTATTTTCTTTGTTATGGCTGTCTTGTGTCATCTTTTGTATCCAGAAAAGGCTAAATATGTGAGTGAAAAAGTCACGAGAGAAAAGGAAAGAAAAGATGCATGAAAGAGCCACTAAAATCTGTGTATTTGAGTTGTTGAACTAGGATTAGTTCCCCTAGTCAAGTTGGGATAGTACTTGATGAGTTTGAATCTGTTTAGGTTCCCTTAGCCAAGTTGAAATAGCACTTGGTGAGTTTGAATTTGTTTAGGTTCCCCTTCCAAGTTGGGACAACACTTGAGAAGCTGAGTTTTGGTGAAGAAAATTTAGTGGTAGATATATACTAGTTGAATTGGGATGTAATTCAATAGTATTGGTGATTATAATCAGTTGATTATAGTGAAAATTCCACCATGATTGTGGTAAAAACTGAACTTAGGATTCATGGCACTTAGAATTCGAACAAGGATACATGCCGTTCTCTTTCTCTTCTTCCCTTCTCTGTTTCTTTTCTGAGTATGGGACAAAACAAAAAAATCTCCAGCAAATTAGCTTCCGCAAAAACAGAACTTGAAATGTTCATTTGAGTCAACTTGATTCAACCCCCATCTCAAGTTCAAGCAGTTCCATCAAGTTTAATAAATAATAATAAATAGTTGATGATGACAAACATGTTGAAGTTGGGTTAATAGTCCAAATTGAATTTGATATGTTAATTAGTGATGCAAGTTCAAGGAGTAAGAAAATCGGCCCAATAACAAGCAAACAAAGGCAACAACGGTTCAAATCCAGAAGCTCCAAAAAAATGAGTGGCTGAACTTATATCATTATGAACAATCCAAAAAAAAAAAGCGGCTAATCAACAAGGAAAAAAGAAAAGAAGAAATCTGGTTTAAGAAGCAAGAAAATAGGTCCCCTCAAACTAATGAAGCCCAAAGAAAAAAGAAATATGAAATGCTAGTGTAAAGAAAAAAAATTGGACCAAACATAAGCACAAGGTCCAACTAGGAGATCCATGTCCAATTTCACTTACTCAGTTAGATGCTAACTAAAGAATTTTAAATTCCAATTGCTTCTTAACTTTTTCACTACCACTGAACTAAAATTTTATCTTTTCTCTCTTCTCTCTCTTCCATTTACCTTTATGTCACATCACTTTGAAACAAAGTAGAAAGAAAAAGAAATTAGAAAGTAGGGCATAAAAGCACAAATTAAATCTTAGACAAAATTAGAAAAATCTTTTCACTTGTGGTACCCAAAATAACTTGTAAAGCTTCCTTCTCCCTCATACCCATTTCTGGAAAAATAAAGAAAATGAAAGCTATGGATTTCTACTGTAAAACAACGGTCAAGAAAGTAACTTGGAACCAAAGGAAGAATGCATGGTTCAAATTCAAGAGACAAGATGAAAAAGGATGAAAGAGAAGATGAAAGGTATGAATGCATGAATTTTGAAAGCTCTGCTACAGTCCCATCTCTCTTCTGCACCGCTACTACTCTGATTTTGTGAGAAGAAGAAGTCAACTGTGTGAAGTGGTACGGAATTTATAACCCACAAACTAATCGACAAGTGCACCGAGTCGTACCAAGTAATACCTCAGATGAGTGAGGGTCGATCCCACGAGGATTTGTGGACTAAGCAACAATGATTGAGAGATTTACTTAGTTAGACAAACAGAAAAGAGTGTAAAGAGCTCAAATGCATCAAACAGTAAATTCAGAAGATCAGAAAGCAAGCAATAAATTAATAAGAATAATATATGGAGAAAACAGTTATAGTTTCAGAGATATCTATCTTTCGGATTGACTTTTCTTACTAACTATTTTAATCATGCAAGATTCAATTCATGGCAAACTATATGTGACTAAATCTTATTTCCTTAGACCTTTTTAGTTTCCTCTAACCTTTATCAACTGCCAATTCCTTGGTCACTTGATTCCAATTAGAAGGTTAAGTTCAAATCTAGTTTATGTGCCACAGAAATCCTAATTACCCAAATATAAGAGGATTATATGTCACGTATCCCGTTAAGTCCAGATAATTAGAAATTTAGAAGAAATTGTTTTCAAGCTGTTGTTCAAGTAAAGAGTTTTTCCAAGTTTTATAAGAACTCAATTAGAACAAAGGTCATACTTCCGTTCCACTCAGATTCATAAGATAAAAAATGAAAACAATTCTTGAAATAGAAATCAGTACATGAATTAAAATAGAAAAGTAATAGTATCAATCCATACAATAGACAGATCTCCTAACCTTAACAGTGGAGGTTTAGTTGCTCATGGTTCAAAGAGAAAATAAGGATTCTCAAAAACTGTAAAGTGTAGAATGAGGTATGAGAGAAGAGATGAGAATTCCTCCCGAAAGTCTGATTCTTTTCCCTTTTATATCTAATCCTAATTAAATGTAGAATATATTTTCAAAAACTAGATAATATCTTTTCCTATTTATAAATAAAATAAAAATTTAATCAAAATTAAATGAGAATTTTCGTGGCTTTGCAATTGAGATGTGGGGACCATTGGGAGTTATAAGGTTGGCGCCTAACTTGGGCATGGCAGTAATGATTGGCTTGATTTGCTTGACCTGGTGCCTAACTTGGTGAGGTATGGTGCCTAACTTGAGCTTAGCCGAATCCCATTGTGTGTGAAGGTTATGTTTGGCGCCTAACTTTGCTGGTTTGGCCTTCCTGGCGCCTAACTTCGAAATCATGGTGCCTAACTTGGGAAATTTCAAGTTAGGCGCCACCTTGGCCGAACAGAATGAAGAAGAAGGGCATACGATTATATATTGTTGGAAAGCTCTGAAAGTTAGCTTTCCATTGCCACTGAAATTACGTCAATTGGACCTCTGTAGCTCAAGTTATTCATGTTAGAGTGCAGGGAGGTCAGAGTTAACAGCATCATCCGCTTTCTTCTCTTTTTCTACAGAAACTCCATCAAATCCATCCGAATGCTACTTGAAATAAACAGAATTGCACACGACTCAAAGTAGCATCCATAGTGGCTAAAAGATATTTAAATCTTGATTAAACTCAACAATTTGAATGCAAATTTATTAGGAAAAGATAGGAAAGATGCTCACGCGTTATGAAGCAAGCCTTAGGCGTGGTAATTGAACTCATACAAAAACAAAAGAACTTTTCATAATGAAGCTAAGGAGAGAGAACCAGAATCTGAATTTCATAGAGAGCTTCCCTGTGAGAGTTCAACGTTTTGGACAGTGTTTCTAGATCAAAAAAATATTCCGCCAAGATGAAGAGTTTTATCAGAGAATGCTAAATCCGGTTCAACTTATAGTTTCAAGACTGTGAATCATCATCTCCTTCATGATTTATTATTTTATTATTCTGTTTCAATGTTTATCTTTCTTTGTTTTCTCTTGAGTGAAAAAAGCATAAAGGTGAGGCATCTGAAAAAGCCAAATAAAGAAAAAAGGCAAAGAGAGAAACTTGGAGAGAAAAACCAAAATTGATTTTAGATTTCTATTTGTTTGTATTTCTGTTTTGCATCTTGTATCTGATGTATCCCTTACTAAGTTGGGTAAGCACTCAGTGTATTGAGAGTCTAGGATGTTGCCTAGCTAAATCAAGCTTATGTTGAAGTTTGGTTTGTCCCAGATAGGATTATGTTGAGTCCTAGGAAATTGGTGTTTGTAACATTTGAAAGTATAATGAAAATTCTACCAACATTATGGTGGAGACTAAATGTATGTTGTATTGCACAAAGCAACTGAATCAGGATATATGCTGGTGCCATGCATCTTCTTCTTCTCTGCACTATTTTATCTTTCTGCAATTTATGCGACAAAACTAAGTTGTCTCTTGCATAATCCATCACGCAGACAAACAAAAGCAAAGTTTTATTTTTTAATTTTAAGGGTTAATCAATCAACTTAAAAGAATGTTATATATTCAACCCCTTCTCTAAGCCACAAAAATTTTTGCTTTGAATTCATCTTTGTTAGCAATTCTATTATTTTGATAAATGTTAAAGAGTCAAAATATTTGATAATATTATAATAAAACAAAAAAATTAACTAATTCAATAGATACTTAAGGAAATAAATTGGTATAACGTGATTTAAAATACAAAAAATAATCTTATATGACTAAAAAAATTTATTATTTTTTTGTTAATATCAAATCGGTGCTAAATTTTGAATAATAAATTTTAAATTATAATAGTATAAAAATAAAGTGTTGATTAAAAATATTACTAATAGTATCATAAAAAATGTTATTCGCTGATACTTTTAGAACATAAAAACTAAGACAAATTCGTAAGCTAATTAAATGCAAATTTTGAATCAAGACAAAGGATGAGGTCATGAGGCTATTGCCGCCGAATTTTGTGTTTGTAAGACAACACTTAGAAAAAAGAAAGAAAGAAATAAAGCAAATCAACCTCCTCAATTCATGTTCGTCTCTTCTCAATTGATGTGGTAAAATATGGTTTTTTATCATATATTTTTTAAATAGAGTAAAAAAAATATCATAACATTGAAAAGACCTACTCCCAAAACAAATAGCGTAAACATTTTCGTTGCAAGTTTGAGTTGGTAAAGGATTATGTCATTATATAGGCTTTGTCTCACTTATGACTTAGTCCCTCGTTGAGGCTATATGATCCCTATGCAATTCAACAAGTATTGTCATCATTTCTACTCTTTTATAATATATAAAAAGAGATTAAAATAGTGTTTAATAAACTAATGATATATAAGTTTTTAAATCTTCTATAAAATCATTATGTTAATATTAAATTTATTTTGTAATAATATAAAAAAGATCTATGTATATAATCACATTTAAAACATCATAATAAGCATCATAATAAGCCAAGATGAGAAATTGATCTCTGGAGTTTAGCTTCCTTTGAGTGACTTCAGGCACAGAGATTAGTCCAAAATCCTTGACACAATAATCACCCAACGCTCTTGATATTGCAAGTCCTGGTGTTTTACCATTTGGCATCCACACCCTATACACTCCTGGCTCATCTTCTAGACAAAACACCCTCCCTCTTGATTCCATTATCCTCTCTGCCTCCTCTGAATTTACCAAACAACCAAATAATAATAAGCACTTGTTATTATGTTATATGTATGAGAGTGTAGAATGTAGCATACTAACTTGTTACTATGACAGTTTGTATGTCTCTTTTCCTCTTCGTTTTAAATATGCAAATCTAACATCATCATCCAGATAATGGGATTTAGAGAGAGGGGGCACCCTCTAGGGGGGGTGGAGCAAGCGGCGTTAACCCACAAGCGAAGGATCCGAGGATTTGGAATCGGGAGGAATATCAACGCTTGGAACAAGACTTGTTCTCTGTGTTCGTGGATAATCTACCGAAGGATATCTCCAGAAGAGAATTACATCACTTGTTGGTTGGACGGGAAGAATTAACGACGTATATCTTGGTCGAAAACGGAAGAGTGGAAGGATCTACCTTTTTGTCTTTGTTCGTTACACGACAAAAGGTGGCGCTCTAAAGACGATTGCAGAGATGAACCATTGGAGATTACGGGGAAAGGTAATTGCAATTGGAGAAGCTAAGTTTAGAAGGCAGACTCAGACGAGGGATGGGTCGGTGCGGCTGGACCTCACGAAACAGCATGGAGGAGGACCAGTGGGTTACAATCATGGAAAAGGCGATGCTGAGGACCATGGCATTGAGGTTCAGCCAGTGCGAGACCATTTGGAGACCACAAAGGATTGTGGAAACATGAAAAGAATTGAAGTGCCGATAGTCGAAGCAAATTTGGAGTGGTTGAAGAGGAGTTTGGTGGGACAAACCAGGCACCCTGTGGACTTGAGATCAGTGAAGAAGGTGGTCTGTAAAAATTTGGCTCAAATTGTGGACGTCAGGGAGATCGGGACGACCAAAGTACTGTTAATCTTCGATATTGTGCAGCATGCTGAGGGGAGGACATGATAGTAATTGATGATGTATTTTTGAATGATGTTAACGTCGAATATTTGAATTTCAAAAATGATACGCATGTACCAGATTCAGTTAGTGGTGACGATAGGAAAGCGGATTCTAAGGGATGTGGAGTGCTTGATGAGGGGGAGTTTGAGAACACGGTCACGCAGCTGTGGGGAACTGGGGGAGGAGGGGTTAATGCTGCGTGTGCTAGACCACATGGATTGCATCATGTGGGCCATCAGGTGTGCCGCCAGGATGGGGGTGGGAGGGGTTTGTATTGGGCCTGCCTTCATTAGACCCAAAAGCAATTCAGGAAGGAGGGGGGCTACAGCACGCGCATGAAAAGCGCATAAGTGGGACTGCTATTGGGCTGGGCCAGGGTTGTATCCTGGCTGAAGAGACTAGTGGACCTCCATTCATTGGGGGCACGGGCGGGTCGGGTGGACTGAGGGTCTGGAGGGTTCCACGAAACCTGATTGCAACGGCGCCGTTGGAAGGTGTGCGAGGCGGGCAAGGGTTGCTCTAGGCGACTGCTGCTACGGCGGGAGGACTGAAGCACCGTGATGGGAGATCGCTGTCAGCTAGGACGCAGGAAGTGGAGGAGGGCTTGGCGGAATCAGAACCGGTCGTGGAGGCAGGGGGTGAGTGCGATGGTGGAAGGGTGTCGCAGGGGGGAATGCACGCTGAAGAGGCTGTAGGCCGGTAGGAACAGGTGGAGCAGGACGGGGGAAGTGCGGACAGACTTCACAAGGCTAGGTTGCAAGCGAGCCTGAGACGGCTAACTGGAAAGGTTAGTATCTTGGTAGCAACTGGCAATGCAGAAGGGGCCATGGCGGATGTGGCTGACGGTGGTGATCCCCTAGGGGCAGGAGCAAGGTCTGAACCGGGAACAGGGGGTCATTCAGAGGGCGTAGAATACCAGGGGAAGCAGGAAGAGCAGGTCCAGGAAAATCAAGCAACTTGGGCACTGGCTATGGAATCAGGTGCTGTCTTATATGATGAGGAGGAAGACGTTATGGGAATTTCGCAAGCACAAAATAAGGAAATAGCGGCAAAGAGAAGAATGGCGAAGCAGAAGGAGAAGGCGAGAAGGAGTTGGCCAAAAAATCAAAATAAGGTGAGTAAAAAATTGTTTAAATGATTGTGAGCTATTGGAACATTAGGGGGTTGAGGGGGACGGAAAATTGAGCATGGTGAAATCTTTGAAGCATAAATATAACCTGAACATGTTAGGACTGCTTGAAACAAGAAAAGAAGTGATTACTAAATATGATATTGTAAGGCTTTGGGGAATTAGTACTGCTGGATGGGATTATGTGGACTCTGTAGGGGCAGCGGGAGGTCTGTTATTGATGTGGAATGATGGAGTGTTTAAAGTACATCACAACTATAAAGGTGAGAGGTGGTTGTGTGTTGAAGGAGTATTAACAAGGACCAACTTTCGTTGTGCGTTTTGCTTGGTATACGGGGCACATGGGAAGAGCTGAGCTATGTGGCAGGAGTGTATCAGGTTCCTTTCTGCTTTCTAGGGGACTTTAATGAAATTTTACACGTTGAGGATCGCAAAGGAGCTACTACCTTACCGGCATCATCAGAAGAGTTTAAGAGCTGGGTGCATGACATGCAGTTGATAGATTTACCTCTTACTGATAGGAAGTACACATGGTTTAGGGGTCGTTCTTGTAGTCGGATTGACAGAGTTCTGGTCAATATTGAATGGACTGAGAAGTTTCCGGATATTCGGCTAAAAGGGGGTCCAAAGGGGTTGTTCGATCACTGTCCGTTGATCTTGGAAGGTACAGGACTAGGAGGGGGACCTAGGCCGTTCAGAAGTCTAGATTCCTGGTTTACGCATGAGGGGTTTCTGAGAATGGTGAAGGATGAATGGAGAAGCCTCAGAGAAGCACAGTTCACGTGCAAACTGAGGGCTTTAACAGTACCACTGAGGCAATGGCACAAGGATAACTTTCGGAACCTGGATAAGAGACTCATGAGGTTTGAGGAGGAGATCACCAGGCTGGACAAGTTAGTTAGTGATGGGGTGTATGATGGTACAACGGAGGCTAGACGGAAGGCGCTGGTGAGCTTTTGTGAAAAATGGTACATTAGGAAGGAAATCCACTGGAAGTAGATGTCTCGGTCCAAGCATGCTGCAAACATGGATAAGAATACTAGATACTTCCATAACATTGCCTCGGTCAGAAGACGGAATAACAAGATCGACACCCTGATGATACATGGAAGACTTGTACGGAATCAGGCGAGAATAAAAGGTGCAATTAGAGGGTTCTACAAGGACTTATATAAACAAGATTATGCTCCGAGGATTGGAATCAGAGATGGCTTAATGAAGCAGATCCATAGGGATGAGGCTGAAACACTGGAAGTGATGCCATCGGAGGAGGAAATCAAGGAGGCCGTGTGGGACTGCGAATCTTCAAAGGCACCAGGGAGTGATGGGTATAACATGAACTTCATAAAGAGATGCTGGGAGGACATTGGGCTGGAATTCATTGCAGCAGTACTGGGGTTCTTTCACGGTACTAAGTTGCCGCCGGATGGTAATGTAACGTGGGTGACTTTAGCCCCAAAGTTTGAAGGTGCAAAGGAGGTGAAGGATTTTAGGCCGATTAGTATGGTGGGGTGTGTGTATAAAGTAATTTCGAAGGTGTTAGTACGAAGAATGCGATCTATGATGCCGGGGTTGGTCGGTGAGACTCATACTGCTTTTGTAAGGGGTAGAAAAATTCATGATGGCGCACTCATAGCCTGCGAGACGGTTCATTGGCTGAAGACGCGGAAAAGGACAGCGGCTATTATCAAACTGGATTTCCAAAAAGCCTATGACAGAGTAAGATGGAGTTTTGTTGATATTGTACTCCAGAAGATGGGCTTCGGCCAACAATGGAGGAAGTGGGTGAAGGAGTGTGTTACTATGGCCACCATATCAGTCCTGGTAAACGGGTCACCATCCAAGCCATTCAAGATGGGGAGGGGACTAAGACAAGGAGACCCACTTTCTCTACTACTATTCGTGCTAGTGGTCGATGCTTGCACATGATGGTGGGGAAAGCTGTCAGAAATGGGCGCATTGCTCCGTTACTGGTAGGGAGCGCTCATGTTGAACTGTCACACTTACAATTTGCGGATGACACCATTTTGTTCTGCCCGCCAGTGACTGAAACAATCCTAAACTATAAGAGACTGCTGCGGTGTTTTGAGTTGATATCTGGACTGAGTATCAATTTTGGTAAGTCGAATTTGATATCGGTAAATTGGGATCAAGGATGGATTGATCACGCGTTTGGGCTACTGGGATGCCAGCAAGCCGCTCTACCGGTTAGATATCTGGGAATCTCTCTAGGAGCGAATCCGCGCCTGGTGAAGACTTGGAAACCAATCATCGATAAAGTGGAACAGAAGCATAGCTTATGGAAAGCGAAGGTGTTGAATAAATCAGGTAAGCTTGTACTTATTAAATCGGTCCTGAATAGCCTCCCTATATATTATCTAAGTCTGTACAAGATGCCGAAAGCGGTGGCAGACAAACTGATTGCTCTGCAAAGGAACTTTATGTGGTGCAAGGAAAACGGTAACTCTGGTATAGCTTTGGTCAAATGGGAGCTACTCTAGGCTCCAAAAAAGGCTGGGGGCTTAGGGGTAGGTGATGCAGTGCTGAGAAACACAGCGCTCTTGTTTAAGTGGTGGTGGCGGTTTTCAAAGGAGGATTGCCCACTGTGGAAGAAGATAGTTTGTTCATGCAACAAGTTGAACCCGGATGTAATGCTAGCAACTCAGCATCTACCAGTAAAAGAAGGGCCTTGGAAAGACATATGTCAGCTAAATATAAAAGAACCACGGATTCGAGATAAAGTGGTTAATGGTCTGGCAATGGATGTAGGCAATGGTTTGTAAACCCGGTTTTAGGAAGATAACTGGGTTCAAGGTGGTGCTCTCAAACTGAGTTTTTCAAGGCTCTACTCTATTTCAAGCCAGCAAGGGGTTATCATTGGAGATTGTGGTTTTTGGGATGGACTAGAATGGATATGGAATTTTCAATGGAGGAGGGAGTTGTTTCAATGGGAGCTGGAACTTGTCCATCAGCTCCATGAGAGATTAAGGTCAGTGAAGCTGTCAGCTGATCGGGAGGACAATATGGTGTGGAAGTTTGAAAATAAAGGTGTCTTTTCAACTAGCTCTATGATCCAGGCCATACAATCGAAGACACTGCCGGCTGAGCTTACGAGCTATAGCTTCACGAGCTCCCTTTGGAAAGGTTTTGTACCTCTGAGAATTGAGCTTTTTGGGTGGTTTGTGCTAGTTGGTAGAGTGAACACCAAGGAGAGGTTGACTAAGCTAGGAGTTAACATTCTGAGTGATAGTATGTGTGTACTATGTACCAAGGAAATCGAATCTACTGAGCATTTATTTCTTCGGTGTGAGGTTACATGGCAGGTGTGGTGCAAGTGGTTGAGGGCACTTCGTCAAGAGTGGGTAATTCCTGGAACCATTAAAGAACTCTTTGAGAGTTGGCGTGGCATGCACGATAAACAACAAGAGTAGAGGGTGTTGATGACAGTGTTCTTTGCAGTGATTTGGAACATCTGGTTGAAATGCAATGCACGGATCTTCAAGAATGAAAAAACGAGTATTGAGATAATTCACACACGGACGGAGTTGAGCTACACAGCATGGCATGGTTGTGATCCTGTGAGAGGCTGATGGCAGTGATGGAAAGACCAGGGGTTGAGTGTTTTCTATTGGTAGCTCTTTATGTTTCTATGTTTTTTTGTATGCTCCACTGTAATGTGTTGAGCTTCTTTCGTTTCAAAAAAAAAATAACGTACATATATATTTATATATAATATATAGCATCAGTGGCAGAACTTCATTAAGAGAATGGGGCCATGGCCCCAAATATTTTATAAAACTAAAAGTTTGACCCTTATTTTATTTGGTACAAGTTGTTCAATTGGTTATTATTTTTATCGTGAGTTTTTCTACAAATTCTTGGTCTTGGGTTCAAAATTTACTACAAGCACATTCTCTTTTTTGTGTGTTTATATATATATATATATATATATATATATATATATATATATATATATATATATATATATATATTCTTTTCTTTTTACTTTTAAGGTCAACAAATTTTTATTTTTTTATTTTTATTTTTTATGTTTATAATAAAAAAATAATCTTATTATTTTAAAGTATAATGAACTAAATAAAATTCAACTATCAAATAATGAATAATACAAATAAATGATTTTATACTATTTTATTAATTTTAATATTTTATAAAACAAAATTATTTTTCAACTAAATTATAAAATAGATAAATTATATATATATATATATATATATATATATATATATATATAAGTATTTATTAAAATAAGTCTAATATTTTAAATTTTTTTATATCACTACTATCTTTAATATGTTACACAATATAGTAATTGGTATCATAATATCAAATAAAAAAAAAGTCTTATTATATTTTAAGTTTGTTATTTTATATTTTTTTATTGATCTTCAATATTTTTTAAAAAGAAATCGATTTGGACAAAAAAATTATATATTTAGTGTAGTTTTAGATGCTATTATGTTAGTTATAGTTTTTTAATAATTTATTTCTATAATTATAAATTTATAATAATTTAAAAAATAAAAATTAATACATTTAATTTAAATATAAATACTCTTTTATATATATATATATAACATAATACGATATTTACTATATATTTTAAGATTAGACTAAATAATACTATAAGAAAATATTTTATTAAGCAATTTTAAGTTATTTTATTTTTTAACACTAAAAAAAATAATTTAATTTATATTTTTGTATTTTTTCATGCACCGTGCATGTAAATCTAGCTAAAGTTGAATAGCTAATGTCTAATCAATTAGAGAGAGAGAGAAAAAATAGTTTAAAAATACATATTTATTCACATATTTTATAATTAAACGATTAATCATAATAATTAAATTTTTTATAATTAAATAATCAAATTTATAATAAACGAATACTCAAATTTATTTATAAAGATATAATAATTTTTTTTATAAAATATCAAAGATATATTTTTATATACTAATTGATAGTTATTTTGTATGTACATGAATCATAATATATTATATAATTATTAATTCAATTTTTTAAGAAAATATGTTTTTAGGGTAATATTCTAGAAATAACACAATTTATTATTTTTTATTAGTAATATTTAAAAGTATTAACTAAAAAGTATAATATTAAATGGTTGGGTTAAAGATATTTTACTGCTAATGAATATAAGTAGAGAAAAATATTAGGAGTCAATATTTTTTATTAAAATTAATCAATTAGTTAATATTTTTGTTTTGATATTATTAGAATTTAAAATTTAGAGTAAATAGATAAATAAATTTCTAAAAATTTATACTTTAAACAAATTAATTCCTAAAAAAATATTAATAAAATTTTCTATGAAAGTAAATGTGTATACACTATTTTTAAATTAGTCCCTCATGATTATAGTAGAAGATCTTAATTTAAATTATTCATGTTTGTTATTTTGAAAAATTTTATTGATATTTTTTTTATGGACTAATATGTTTGAAATATAATATTTCATAGATTTATTTGTTAATTTACTCTAAAATTCAATATTTAAGATATAATTATTAATAAAAAATTAAACAAAAAAACAATTTGTTAGCTACCTAACATTCTAGCCGAAAGAATAAAACCGTGGTGAAGAATCAAAATTACATGTACATAATCCAATGGCGTGAGATAAGCAACTACTCATTTTAAATTTTCGTTGACTCAGACAAATAAAGTACAGCATAAAATAAACATGAATCGGTTGCATAAGTACATCAAGTGAAAGCATCATTCAGAGAGTATTGGATCTGCCAATGGAAGTTAGTTCATCCATGGTGTTTATCATAATAAGCTTCCTCATCTCTGCGGTATGGCTATGGCTTGCAAAGAAGGGTAAGAGTGTCCATAAAGTACCACCTGGGCCATGGAAACTACCTCTCATAGGGAACCTCCATCAACTTGCAGGCTCATCACTTCCACACCATGCTCTCAGAAAACTAGCAAACAAACACGGTCCACTCATGCACCTTCAACTGGGTCAGATTTCTGCAGTGATTGTTTCATCCCCCAATATGGCCAGAGAAATCATGAAGGCTCATGATCTTGCTTTTGCAGACAGGCCTGAGTTCCTTCCTTCCAAGATCATAACCTATGGATCAACAGACATTGCATTCTCTCCCTATGGTGAATACTGGAGACAGATGAGGAAGATATGCACACTTGAGCTTCTAAGTTCTAAGAAGGTTCAGTCTTTCTCCTTTATCCGAGAAGAGGAGGTAGCTAACATGGTAGAAACAATTCGCAAATCCGCAGGTGCAACCATCAATCTCAGTAAAATGATTAACAATCTCATAAGCACTGTGATTTCTAGAGCTGTTTTTGGCAACATATCCGAAGACCATGAACAGTTTGTGTCCTTTGTGAAGAAGACAATAGCGTTATCCGATGGATTTGACCTTGCGGATTTGTTTCCTTCCTTGAAACTTCTGCATTTCATCACTGGTTTTGAAGCCAAATTGAAGGAGATGCATGTCAAGATTGACAAGACCTTAGACAAGATCATAAAGGAGAATGAAGCAAGGAAATTGGAAGGTAAACACCAGCAAGAACAAGAAGTAAAGAATGAGAATCTTATTGAGGTTCTTCTAAGAGTCCAACATAGTGGCACCCTTGACACCCAAATTACAATGAACAATGTCAAAGCAGTCATTTGGGTTAGTATGTCTGAACTTTTGTAACTTCATTTACATACAATTCCTTTTGCTTATGATAACTAAGGCCTTTGAAACTATGATGTAGGACATATTTGCTGCTGGAACAGACACTTCAGGAGTAGTTATAGAGTGGGTTATGTCGGAATTGATGAGAAGCCCCAGAGCTATGAAGAAGGCACAGACTGAGATTCGAAAAGCCTTGATAGAGAAGCAAACAATCCAGGAGGCAGATGTTGCAGAGCTTCCCTACTTGAAGGCTGTGGTCAGCGAAACAATGAGGTTACACCCTCCTCTTCCTCTGTTGCTTCCAAGACAATCCAGAGAAGAGTGCACCATCCATGGATACCATATACCAATCAAGACTAAAGTCATGGTAAATGCATATGCACTCGGAAGAGATCCCGATTACTGGTATGATTCGGAAACCTTCCTACCAGAAAGGTTCCAGGACACTCCTATGGATTTCAAAGGATCAAACTTCGAGTACATCCCTTTTGGAGCAGGAAGGAGAGCTTGTCCGGGACTTACCTTCGGTTTAGCCAATGTGGAGTTTGCTCTAGCTATGCTACTCTACCACTTCAACTGGGAACTCCCTAAAGGAATTAGGCCAGAAGATTTGGATATGGACGAAGCACAAGGAGCTGTGGTTGGAAGGAAAAACCACCTCTACTTGATTCCCACACCTTATCATTTTTAGATTCATTATAGTGCCTATTAAATAATATCATGTGTTTTTCATTTCCTATGTATTGCCATATTGGTATAACATGAATCCAACATAATCAATTTAGCAATTTAATATATGCTCTTAGAAAGATAATAACAATTGTAAAAGGCTAATGTGGCATTGATTATTAAGAATAAGGAACAATTACATTGAGATTGGTATCATAATTCAAGCATTACTACATATTCAAAATGAGCATTGTAATGAATTTCAAAACTATTACAATAGCCAAGAAAGCATGGTAGTTCCTAAGCCTACCAACCTGCATTCTTGTTTTTGTTACCGCCATACAAACGGAAGAGGCTAAAAGCCGAAATACAAGAGAGGACAACCATGCTAAGGCTAACCACAACAGCACAAGCTACTCCTTCTCCCACTTTGTTGCAGTATTTCTCATACATGTTGCAAACCTTTATCCATTGAAGTTCAGTTTGCCCTGCCTTTGCAAACACCGCTGATTGCACTGATGCTGCTACTGCCGCCATCGTCACATATGCCATTACCTGAATAAACCAAGTTCAACATACCTTTCTGTTATACCTTATATTTGAGACTTCATTCAACTAAAAAATGATTCTAAACCTTCACTTGAATAAAAAATACTTTATGAGATTGTAAGTTGTAGTAGGACAATACTTCATAAACCATAACCCGTTATCTTATTAATGCTTGTTTGAAACCCAGCATGACAAAGGAAATTAAAAGCTCTCACATTTGAGATCCTAAATCCAAACATGCCTTGTGGTAAGAGTGACAGTGACTGTAGCTAGTATCAATCATGTATGAATTTAAGGTCACTGTTGATTTGGATTGCTATAAAAATTTAAACCATGAAAGCAAACCATAACCAACTGGACCCTACTCTGAAAATTCTGACACAAGGTGTCAACATGCAAAGTGAATAAGATACTGTTGCCTAGTTACTACTTTATATAAACTCAATAATCCATATCTTTGATCAATTGCAAATTCAACTACTAAAATGTAGAAACTAGAAATATATACATAAGGTACCTGATCAGCAGAGAAGATAATCCAAGCTAAGGGCTTGCTGAAGAGTACACTCCCTCTAATTATGCTAAGAACACAGCACAGTCCTTGAATCAAGGAATAGCCAGCAGCCAAAGCATTGGCCACTACCAAGAACCTGAATCAATATCAGAATACAAAAACATCAGGGACCGGACATGCATGTACACTACCATTTCCATTTTTCCAACAGAAAAGGAGAAGAAAGAAAGAACTAAAGAAGGGCTTACACTAAAGCCTTCATGTCTGTATACTTAGCCTTCTTCTGAAAGGACAGGATCACTTTGACTTGTGTATCAGTTACCACAAGAACAGTTGCAAGAACTCCAAGGCCAAGGATCACACACCTCAGCACCACCTCTGCTATCTTCACCCTCCTATCCAACATCTTCAGGTCCTTGCTGTGATAAACTGGCACAGTCCCAGGACTAACACCCACACCCAAGTAACTCATTTTTCAACAACACTCTAAAACAAGAACCAGAAAGAGAACTATTATGTCTGTGTGTATAGCACAAAGCAGAATGCCACAAACACACTCAGGAGTTAGCAATAGGGACAAACAATCCTAAGAAGTTCACTACTTATATATACTCATTCACACACAAATGTTTTGGCTTTAAAATTGTAAAGTGGTGGTGATGATGAAGCTTTAGCTACAAATGCATCAGAGCCTGCCAAGTGGACAAACCCAAAAGCAACTTGATGAGCATTTATTTATCATCATATCATATCATGTAAAATTAATGGCCATTAAATGGTTCTGCATTTAAGTACTGCTAAATGAAAAAGAAAAAATGTGTGGCTTTGAGAGCTCATTCATGGTTTCTAGAGAGTAGGAGCAGCTTCTCGTCCCTAGAAAGGTTCTGATAGGGGGTAAGGAGTGCCTAAATTTAAGTTATTTAAAGGGCGGTGGGTTCAATTTTTGGGGTGCGTCAATTGTTTTTATTAGGCCTTGCCATTGTAAACATATCTTATGGTAAAGTAAATATATGGCTCCTATTTTTTTTTTTTTTTTTTTCAATTTTTCTTTGTGGAGATCTCAACATAATTTAATTTTTCTACTGCAGAATGACAAGGGAGATTAATTCTTCTATTGCCTGGTGTGGAAACAAGAAAATCGAATCATGGAATATCATTGTGATACTGTGGAGGGCCACGTATGTTGCTTTTGTGATGTGAATTTGTGTTCACATTGGTTTCATTCTGTAATGATTGTTGCCAAATTTTGTATATTATCAGAACCAGAATATCGATGTCATAACTTAGGAGTGTCACATAACAATCGATTGCAAGGCGTGCTAAAGTAATATAAAACAAAAGGAAGATAATTAGATAAATCATTTGCCTGACGACCCTACTATATATCAACTACTACATTCCACTAAGCGCAACACTTTATGTCTTTGCCATTTCAAGACTTCACACTTGGTGCTTTCAGTTTCAGGTTTTAGCCTATCACGCCATCACTATTAATAGTATCTTAGGATTAACACATATTTAATTATGCTGTAATAACTATTTCAGCAATACTTTACTTAAGCTTTCCATAACACAATAAATTGTTTAGTTGGTGTTTTTTAGGAGATTAGGGAAGTAAGGTGCATCGGAATTGGGATTTTGCTGTATCTATGAATCTATCAATCTATATGATGGCTAAGGATTCAAGGAGCATGATGGTCCATAAGACCATAACGCCACTTGCATCATACTAGAAGACTCCATCAGAGACAGAGACACCGTAAAAAATAAAAAAAATAAAATAATAAAATTAGAAAAATGAATGCCAACTCTACACCCATACGCAAGATACTGATGGATACAATACAACCTTGGATGTTATATCAACAACAATTTTAATTTTGGGTCGTCAGGCAACACAAATCTGTTGCCTTTTCTTGGTATTTAGATTTTAGATCATGACATTCTAGAGAGTTTTCTAATTTTTGTGGTTTTGCATGGTATTTCGGTCAAGAAGTAATTTACCGGATCTGACTTTCATTTAAGAATTTTTCGTTAGACATGAGTAACTACATTTTAAATAACTAGAATGAGACCCGTGCGATGCGCGGGACGGTAAATTAATGATAGTATATAATAAATATTAAAAATTGTTATGTTTTGTAGAAATAAATTAAATATGTGTAAATTAAAGTTAAATTTAGAAGGTATTTTATTTTAAATAATTTGTAGTACAAAAGATTTGGATGAGAGTTGTAAACATTTTTAAACATTTTTATTTGGTGGTTTGATTTTTGTATTTGTTTTAGTTGATGGACTTAGTCATCTTATGTGGCGCTCGTCCTCCTTTTTTTTTTGTTGGTTGTTAGAGTTTGTGCTTTCTTCTTTTTGTCGTAGGTTCTTGTGAAGATATGTTCTCTATGAATTGTTGAATTTGATACACTTTCTATTATGTTATTTGGTTCCATCTTTGTATGTATGTTCTTCTTCCGAAGATGTGTCTTGAATTTGTATGGTTTTCTTTCTCCTTAATCTCTTGATGGTGTGGTGCTTCAATGTCATTATTTTCTGAAATGTCATTAGATTTAAAGCAGTTGTGTCCAATAAGTTTTTTGCGTCGCCATCAAATAGTATAAAAGTTGTTGTAACACTTTGATCTAAAAGCTTTAATTGAATTCTGAATCTAAAATAAGTATTGGGCTAACAACTAATAATTTGATAGATGAGATTATGAAAAGTATATAGAGTTACCTTATTGTTGGATACTGTGGTGTTTGATTACATGTGCCACAAATATAATTGTTTCTTTTTTTATATATGCTTTCTTGTGACACTTTTTACATTTAACATATTTTCATCCTAATTTGTCATCAATTTCGTTTATAGTTGCTAAAATTGTGAAGATCTTTTCCTATTCCAATATTCAATTTATGTTATCATTGGGTATATGATATTTGAGGAAGTATGAATGTATGATGCATGTTGTGATTTTTTTTTTTGTCATACCTGATCATCAGATTCTCATTGCATGGCCATTAGATCTAATCGTTCTGCTCTGAAAGAATGATGCTCTATTGAGTAAGTTTGAGATATGCAGTTCGAAAATAAATTTTTTGTGCTAAATTTGATGTTATGTGAAGGAATAGTGATAAGAGACTTATATATGTAGTTTAAATGGTATAGAATTTAAATACTTATAATGTAAAATTTATTATGATTAATAATATTATTATGACATTTATAACATGGATGTTTATTACTTTTGGTGAGTTATTTATAAAAATTAATAAATTAATTGTTACGGTTATAAATTTATTGTATTGTTTATAACGGTAAGATATAATAAATATAGGAATATGAATTCAATGTATTTGGAGGTTACAAATTTATTGGATTCTATTTTTTAGTTTTTTATTTGTATATTTTATTTTTTTACTGATTTAAAAATAATAGTTGATTTGGCAAGAATTGAGTGGTTGATTCTAAAATTGTGCCAAATAATAATTATTCTAAAGTTGGCAATGCAATTAACGTAGTCAATGGCCTAAACTTATAGAGTTGCGGTCAACATAATTATTGTAATAATTATATATTTAGATTTGTATCCATGCATGATGCATCTTATATGTACAAATATACGCAACAAAGGCTAAAAGTTAAAACATTTTTAGTAAAAAGAAGAAAATAATTAATTAGTATTTTGAGGTAAACATGCATACATGATGCATCTTATATACTGACACAAGGAATGGTGATGAAGACACGTGAAAGTTCAGGAGCTTCAGTTAGAACTTCAATCAGCAAGTTGGTGAAGTTTGTTATGCAGCACGTTTCCCTTTCTCCTTCTGTTGCTTTTTGTTATGCTAAGCTGTAAATTCTGTTAGCCAGCTAACCACATTCTCCTGCACTTTCCTGTATATAAACCGACCCCTGTGTATCAGATTCATTAATCAAATATACAACAATCACAGTTTTCCCTTGCTCTTCTTCTCTCTGATTTTACTCACACTTGCAGTTGCTTCACAAGCTTATGATACCTTTCATGGTATCAGAGCTTGGCTCCTTCACAAACTATGGCTGTGCCATAGAATCCCTTCACTGATTCACACTCAGCTCCAACGGCGAGTGTACCTAGTTTCACAGCAAATCCGATATACATGAAGCTTGATAATAATAACTTTCTCCAATGAAAAGATCAGGTAGAAGCCACAATAGAAGTAAATGATTTACTCGATCATATCACAGGAGCAAACCTTCCACTGAAGTTTCTCGAAACTGGAGAAGCCAATCCAGAATTTCAAAGATGGAAGAAGCAAGATTCATTGCTGAAATCGTGGTTGCTGGCTTCAATGACAAAATCATACACAACTCGAATGGTTGGCTGTGTCTTCACCTATCAGATCTGGAATACGCTGGAGAGTCACTTTGCATCGCAGGTCAAAGCAAAAGTAATTCAGTTGAGAAACAAGCTAAGCAGCACAAAAATTGGTGCATCAGTGAGTGACTATGTGCTAACAATCAAGAGCACAATTGATGCACTAATCTCGGTAGGAGAAAAAGTAAGTGAAAGTGAGCATATAAATGCAATTCTTCACGGTCTCACTGAAGAGTATGCACCAGTCCTCACCTCAATTCTTACAAGATCTCAAGGAATCACAGTTGGAGAGCTAGAAGCAGTTCTTTTGGCACATGAAAGCATGCTAGAGAGGTTTAGAAAGCCTGAATTAGATCACCTGGTATAAGTGAACATGGCTCAATCAAGTTACTCAAGTCAGTATCCTGAAGAAAGCTATCAGGCAAATTTCATTCAAAGAGGTGGATCAAGAAGCAATTTTAGAGGTAGAGGCAGATCCCAAAGCTTCAGGGGAGGACGGCAGTCACACTCAGACAGGTCCAGAAATCAAAATTACTCAGATAGATACCAAGGCTATGAAAGATCACCACAAGGTCAAGAAAGGATTCATGAGCAAGCCAGGCCCCAATGTCAATTGTGTAACAAGCTTGGCCACACTGCAAGAACTTGCTGGTATAGGTATGAAGATGATGATGCGCAAATCAACTACTCTCAGCCTCAGCGCAGAGAAAGGTATGACAACAGGCAACAGAAGAATGAGCAACCAGAAGCAAACATGAGTAGTGTTCTAGCAAACATGAGCAGTGTTCTAGCAAACCCTGCAACAATTCAAGATGCAGTTTGGTATCCAGACTCTGGGGCTACTCACCATCTAACTGCTGATCCAGAGAATGTGGCAGAGAAACAAAGCTATGAGGGGCCAGATCAAGTTGTAGTTGGGAACGGTACAGGTTTGGCCATTCAATGTGTTGGAAAAGCATATTTCAAAACTAACTTGAGCTCAAAGAAACTAATAATGCAAAAATTGTTACTAGTACCAGATATTACAAAGAATCTACTCAGTGTTTATCAATTTTGTTGTGATAATGATGTATTCTTTGAATTTCACTCTTATGGTTGTTATGTCAAATCTCAGGATACTAAAGAAGTAATCCTGCAAGGGGATGTTGCAAGAGGCATGTACTGGCTTCTCAATTTTCGTCCTGAACACTCACCCTCTGCACTCACCAGCTCACTCAATACAGACACAAACCAGTACATGCTCTGGCATGCCAGACTTGGACATGCCTCAGCTGCTATTGTTTCCAAAGTCCTAAAGTTTTGTAATCTTTCTTTTTCACCTAATAAGTCTCATTGTAGCTCCTGTTGCATTGGAAAGTCCCATGTCTTACCTTTTCCTAATTCTGAATCTGTTTACAATAAGCCATTAGAACTAGTGTACTCTGACATTTGGGGTCCTGCTCCATTTCCTGATTCAAATGGCAATAACTACTTTGTCAATTTTATTGATGCTTACTCTAGATTTACCTGGATTTATCTTATTAGAAGTAGAGCTCAGTTAAAATCTATATTTTTACATTTCCAACACATGGCTGAATTGCAACTAAATGCTAAATTGAAAATATTTCAAAGTGACAATGCAGCAGAATACACCAGTCTCTCGAAGTTACTACAAGAACAAGGCATCATTCATCGATTTTCCTGTCCACATGTTCATCAACAAAACGGCACGGCTGAGAGAAAGCATAGACATGTCGTGGAAATGGGACTCACATTGCTTGCTGCATCATCAGTGCCCATCAAGTTTTGGGGGGATGCCTTCACAACAGCCGCACAAATCATAAATATCTTGCCTACACCAGTGTTGAATGGTGTGTCACCCACTGAGAGATTGCTCAACAAGAAACCACAATATGATAGCCTAAAAGTGTTTGGCTGTAAGTGCTTTCCACATCTCAGGCCCTATAACAAGAACAAGCTCCAGTTCAAGTCCTCAACTTGTGTGTTCCTTGGATACAGTACTAGACACAAAGGCTACAAGTGTCTCACAAACTCCGGCAAGACAGTCATTACCAGAAATGTAGTATTTGATGAAACCAACTTCCCTTTCAAGGACCCTCATTCAGAATTTAGCAAAGCAATACAGCAGCCTCAAGAACAATCACTCTATCCTAGCCTACCACCACTACAAGTCATACCCAAACCTCCTACAACACCTTCCAACAACACATCTCCACCCCGAAGTAGCCCTGCTAGTTAGCACCAACAAAACACCTCTCCTACTATTCCCTCCAACTTCAATGTTCCCTTTCCAATTTCTAGTCAAAATCCTTGCCAACCTACCACCACCTCTAGCCTTCACACAGCTCCATCTGACACACCTGTCCCTGTCCCTATATCAGACTTTGAAACTGTGCTTTCCTGGGATTCAACCTCAACCTCTCTTGAACCCTGTGATACAGTCACAAACTCTCACCCTATCATAACAAGAAGTAAAACTGGTTCACTAAAACCAAAGGTCTTTCATGCAAGTTTGGAGCCCAAGAGTGTACAACAGGCACTGAATGATCCAAAGTGGAAAGAAGCAATGGATGCAGAGTTTGAGGCTTTGCAAAGGAACAACACCTGGGAACTGGTATCACTACCAATTGGTAGGAAAGCCATAGGCAGCAAGTGGGTCTATAGAGTCAAATATAACGCAGATGGGAGCTTACAGAAATACAAAGCAAGACTTGTGGCTCAGGGATTCGCCCAGAGACCAGGCTGTGACTTCACTGAGACATATAGTCCGGTAGTCAAGCCGACATCCATTCGAATAATACTCTCCATTGCTTTGGCAAGAGGCTGGTCAATAAGGCAAGTGGATGTTAACAATGCATTCTTACATGGTGAACTCACAGAGGACGTTTATATGAGACAGCCACCAGGTTATGTCTCAAGCGATAGCAACTTGGTGTGCAAGCTCACTAAAGTACTCTATGTACCACAAACTCTCCTCAGCCCTTCAGAAATTTGGCTTCTCTCCAACCAAATCTGATGTCTCAGTGTTCGTCCAACAAACAAACTCCTCAATTACCTATGTGCTAATCTATGTTGATGACATCATTGTAATCGGGAGTTCGAATGAGGCAATCACAGCTGTTACTCAAAGGCTAAACTCAGCCTTTGCTCTCAAGGACATGGGAAAGCTCCATTATTTCCTGGGAATTCAGGTGATCAGGACTAGTGATGGAGGACTACTAATGACTCAAAGCAAGTATGTAAAAGATCTCCTTGCAAAAGCAGGCATGAGTGGCTGCAAGTCATGTTCAACACCACTCCCATCATCCTTGAAAATTCAAGCCACTGGAGGACCAGAATTTGAAAATCCTCACCTATATCGATCAGTGGTAGGAAGCCTACAGTACTTGACAATAACAAGGCCTGACCTTGCATTCAGTGTAAACAAGCTAGCCCAGTTCATGCAAACTCCACTGGAATCACACTGAAAATTGGTGAAAAGGATACTGCGTTATGTAAGTGGATCTGCAACTTTTGGTCTCAAACTTCACAAAGATCCCTCCATGAAGCTAACAGCCTACTGTGACTCAGACTGGGCTGGTGACCCCAGTGACAGAAAATCAATTAGAGGCTTCTGTGTGTATATGGGAAGAAACCTGGTCTCCTGGCAATCAAAGAAACAAGGAGTAGTAGCCAGATCAAGTACAGAGGCAGAGTACAGAGCTTTGGCTGATCTAGTAGCAGAGCTGGTTTGGATCAAAAGTCTACTAGGAGAGTTGAAATGGCCTGTTCATGAAGCCCCTATGGCCTATTGCGACAACCAGAGTGATGTCCTTCTAGCAGCGAATCCCATCTTGCACTCAAAGGCAAAGCACTTCGAAATCGATCTGCATTTTGTCAGGGATCATGTTACAAGCAAAACAGTGCAGGTGAGCCATGTTCCCAGCACAGTCCAAATCGCAGATACCCTCACAAAAGCCCTTCCCTCCTCAGCCTTCCTTGATCTCAGGAACAAACTCAACGTGCAGAATTTGCCAAATTCTGCACCTCTGAGTTTGAGGGGGCATGACACAAGGAATGGTGATGAAGACACGTGAAAGTTCAGGAGCTTCAGTTAGAACTTCAATCAGCAAGTTGGTGAAGTTTGTTATGCAACACGTTTCCCTTTCTCCTTCTGTTGCTTTCTGTTATGTTGAGTTGTAAATTCTGTTAGCCAGCTAACCACATTCCCCTGCACTTCCCTGTATATAAACCAACTCCTGTGTATCAGATTCATTAATCAAATATACAACAATCACAGTTTTTTCTTGCTCTTCTTCTCTCTGATTTTACTCACACTTGCAGTTGCTTCACAAGCTTATGATACCTTTATACTACAAATGTATCTAATATGAAAATGTATGTCTAATATCATATATTTTTTTGTTTTATTTTGATACTCTTTTAATAAATTTGTTTTTTTTTTTTAGTTTTCAAATATTCTTTTCAAAATTTATAATGGTAAAATAAAATAGAATTTGTTTTTAATAATAAGTAAAAACTACAATAATAGTTCTTTGTACCTAGTGTTACTTCTAAAAATTAAAATGATTATTTTTTTTTTTACCAAAGATTCAGAGACTCGAACTCGCGACCAATATGGGAGACTATGCTATTTGAGGTATAACTCATTGGCAAAAATTAAAATGATTATAATAAACATAATTATAATAATAAAATATAATTTTCATTTTTTAAACTTTTAATTTATAAATTCATTGTTGCGGTTATAAATTTATTGTATTGTTTATAACGGTAAGATATAATAAATATAGGAATATGAATTCAATGTATTTGGAGGTTACAAATTTATTGGATTCTATTTTTTAGTTTTTTATTTGTACATTTTATTTATTTTATTTATTTTTTTTTTTTTTGCTGATTTGAAAATAGTAGTTGATTTGACAAGAATTGAGTGGTTAATTCTAAAGTTGTGCCAAGTAAGCAATATTGTTGACATGACATTAGTAGAAGGAAAGAAATATTTCAAAAGTAATGTGGTGCATACTTATGTATCTACAAGAATAGATAGATAGATGAGTTCATGAAATTTTAGAGAATATTTTGTTAGTGAAAGTAAGCCCCACTAGGCTACTACTAGGCCTCCCTTTTAGCCCTACCCTACAAAATAAAGGAGCCCAAACTGAAGTCAGTTGTAAAATTAATCAGGACACACACAAAATGTTGGTGCACAGATAACAGTAGGCTTTTTCCTTTCACTCAGTCGTGAAAATCTATAAAATTTTAGATGACGAGGCTAGTAAGCTACATATAAATTTGATTTTTTTAAATAAATAAAATTTAATAATTCCATATATACACAAATCAGGGAAGCTACGTAACTACACAACATACACCAATGCTGTTTTTGTTGCATGGAACAAAGCTCATACCACGGTATGGAGGTGAGAAATCAGGCTCGTAATAAATCAAAGCAGGATTCTCTTTGAACTAGTTGTGGCAAATATTGGGATAATATTTTGCTGCAACAATGTGCATGTAAGCAGTAAGCATAGTAATATATTTGATCATTCAAAATTTTAAATCTTTAACAGAAGCTTGAAGTAAATCGCTACATATGAACTGTACTTCTCTAATCATTCTTTAAGACCCTTTTTAATAGGTAAAGAATATCTTAAAAGAAGTCATCAGAAGCAGTATATGGTATGTGTAACAAACCTCGTCTCAAAAGATAGAAAGAAGTGAGGAATCACTAACACAGGAAGTTAAATTAGCATGGCAATCACAGGTTGGGGCTCAGAAAAATAGTCAGCTAACAAGTCTAATAGATTCAAATATAAGATAAATAAAAATGTTACAAATATTTAAATAAATTTAAGTTTTTAAAATGAATAATTACATATTTTTAATAAGAGATAAAATAAATAAATATGAATGGATCCTACCTAAGACATATCAATTCAACAAAAAATAGATATTCATTGCAAATCATTACTTTTGAATAGAAAGGCTCACATAATTAAATATTTATTCTTGAAAAATATTTTTAAAAAAAAGGGAATGAATTTTGCAAGTCAGTGACTAGATAGTACATCTATAATTCACATGAGACCATATAAACATTATTATAAAAATAATTTTAGTTAGAAAATAATAATTTATATGAATAAGTGAATCAATAAGGGAGTTCTCATACAGAAATCAAATCAAAAGTCCACATTTGGGCGACTCCACCTCTATGGGTAGCCATTTCCTCTCGTATATCTGTACGGAATAACAGATCCAACGTGTGGTCTATACGTTGGGCTAGCAACGCCCCTGCTAGTTGAGATCTGAGTCAAATGCATCTAGGTTAACGTCATAACAACTGTTAACTATGGTTTTCTAATACGAGCCTCTCAAACCAATTCAAAACATATAATTTTTAAATATAACAAATTCTTCGGTCTTTCAAACATATAAGGTATCAAATCAAATCAAATAATACTTTCTCATCCAAATCTTTTTCAATCATATTTTCTCAATCTTAAGGCATTTCAAATATATTTCACAATTTTAAAATAAGTAAATACTAACAAATACTTCAATGCTTGAAAAAATACATATTCGAGTAAAATCAAATGTTTTAAAATAATTTAAAGCTTCATCAAACATGCATATAGAGCTTGTTTGGGTGAGCTTCTAAAAAAATATCTTTTTTCGAGTTATCTTTTTTTAAAAGATCTTATGAAAAAGTAAAAGTAATTTTATGTTTGGGTATCTCATGCAAAAAGATCTTTTTATCTATCAATTACATATAGTCTCATGTGCATATTAAAATGAGCTTAACGAGGATAAATATTTAGTTATAATAAATTGATTATTCAATCTAATTTAAAACCCTTTTATAACAATCTTTGTAAGTATAATTATAAGTTTAAAGTTCCATGTATCAAAATAATTATAGATGCAAAGCCAAATAATTATAAATGTAAAGCATGTTCATAACTTGATTCTGAAAGACCGAAAAAACCAAACTCGGAATGCGAAATTAAAGGGTGAGGATGGTTGGAATAGAATGGATCGAAAGAACACAGAACTTAGACCAAGGCAGTGGCAAAAACCTCGACTAATCCCGTAACAACATCATTGTGATGATCACAGCTATGACGGCTGAAATAGAACAGCACAGAAACAAGGTAGCATAAATGGAATAGTAGCAGAGCACGAGGCAAGTTAAAGGAAATGACTTAGACCAGAATAGAGGCACTTCGGCTGCATTTTTCCAGAAACCGCAACAGTGACGGCGACAGAAGCTCCAGTATGATGCTTAAATAGGAAGCAGAGGCAACTGTTAGCAGTGGCGCCAACAAAGAACGGCTCTGACGGTGGAGCGCAGCTCGACGGTGACCTCCTTCCCCAACAACGGCAGCAGCAGCGACAGCATGCACCACCGGTACCCTCTTCCCAGCGACGAGCTCTATCGCGTTCTCCTTTCCCTTTCGCGAAGTTCTTATCTCTCTCTCTCTCTTCAGTCTCCTCAGCGGCACAGTAGTTCGATGACGGAGGCTAGGGCTCTAACAATGACAGCGACAAAACTTCCCTCCTCTGTTCATCACGCCTCTCTCTTCCGTGCGTTCTCTTCTCTCTCCTCGGGCTCCCCTCAGACGGCGACGATCCTCCATGCGTAGCCACCACGAAATTTTGATAAAATTGGAGGGTTGGATAGTAATAAAAGGAATCAAATGTAAAATGTTTCAAAAAAATTTCGAAACGTTACAACAAAACTTTAATTTTGTTTTGTTTCCAAAGCACAATTAGATCGTTTTCTTTGGAGAAATATTTGTTCCCATACTTAGTTGTTATAGGTTGATGACAATATTCTCCCAGAATACAATGAAACCTATGAATTTTTAATTAGCAATAATAAGATATTTTCACCTCTCTTGAACAAGAAAATCTCTCAATAGTTAAAATACACCCTTAATTAGTATATTTTAAATAGTAGACAAAGTTATATTTATATACATTACACAGCAATTAAATTTGTCACATACATATGTGACTCTTCTATTGTCAATAGGTACAATATTTCAAACATACACAATTTTTAAAGAATTGTGTCCCTTTAGTCAAAAGTATAATGTTTTAAACATACATCATTCTTAAAAAATTGTTCCCCTTTAGTCAAATGATACTTCTAGAGAGTCAACTACAACCTAAGCCAACTCAAGCCGATTCTTTGTATTTTTAGTTTTGAGAATCAAAAAATTAAAATAGTGGAGAGTTATTTTTTCTTTTTTTATAAAAGTCCTCCTATTTTTTAACTAGTTGGCTATTCCCCTAGTCGCTTTTCTAGCGGAACCATTCTTCAACTTCATTAATACAACAATTTTTCCTCTTTCTCCCATGTTTCTCGAAGAGAAATTTTCTAATCCTAGAACTCTGTGTGTTTTAGGGGTATTCAAAATCCGTCCCGGTCCAAAATCTTACCTGGATCCGAGATGTATTTTATCGGATTTGGATTTTCATTATTTTTTACCCGGTGTTATTTTGGGTCGGGTTCGGATTTTGTTTTGGGTGGCCCGACCCGGCCCGAAATTGCTTTTTGCAATAAAAAATATTTTTTTTAATTAATTAATAATGTTATATTATACTTTTAAAATTTAATTAATATTTTTTTATATTATACGGTAATATTTTTGTTTTAAAATAATTTATTTTGATATAAATATAATATAACATTTGTTAAATTTATTTTTTAAAAGTAAAATTTTATTATTTTAATATATAAAATTTACAAATTTATATATACTAATATTTTATCGGGTCGATTCGATTTAACCTAATTTCTTTTCGGGTCGGATCATAATAAGCATGTTACCTTTTTAAAATTGGGTCTGAGTCTACTTAAATCCGACCTCACCTGACCCGTGAACACCCATAATATCTGTGATCAAGTTGATGTGCTTTACTTGAGAAGAGTACTTTGTTGGAAATCATAACTTTATGTGACAATGACCATAGTTACATGATTTCACCAATTAGGTTATATATTATATATTGCATATTAATTCGCACATACCAATTTACAATGAAAAAATTTAAGAAATCAACTATAATATAAGCTAACTAAATCAACCTCCATTCACAATTAATCTGCTTATCAGAACACCACTTATTATTCGGTTCTGTATTAAAAGTTAAAACATATTGTATTCCATCTAACTATGGCCTATGGGTATTCCGTATCAGACTTGTTCCATGCAACACAAGTGGACTCTACTTTGCAAATCCTTGCCACATTTTGCCATGTTTCATTTTTTCAAAAATAAATAAATAAATAAATGCTCACACTAACCTTATTAACTTATGCGAAATGAGCACCGTTTCGAAGATTTTATTTCGCATGATTTTTAAGCAAAATGATGGTTAATTGTGTAACGCAGCATCCTCATACGAAATAGTGCATGTTGCATGTGTAGATATACCAAACTTTCTCGAAATTCACGTATGTCTGGAATTATTGAATTTTATTTATTTATTTATTTGAATAAAAAAACTTATAATTTTTCACTGATATATATAATTACAAATAGCATTGATCTTCTTCCTTCACATACGGTTTGAAAGTATTTGTTGTTGTGCAACAGAGGGAGCAACATGAATTTGAGAGGCGCAGACAGAGACAAAAGCAGCACTGACTTGGTTACTCCTTCCAAAGCTTAACCTCAAAATAAGAGAATATGTTGTTTCAAGTTCCACTCATGGGATAAACTCAAATTTGCACGAGCCATGACCTGTCATTGAACCAAAACATCAGATATATTTTTCAATTGCAATATCACAAATTAGACTAAACAATATCAATTGATACTGTATGTCTTGTTATAAGTTATTAAATTCAAGGGATTTGTGTTGTGCTTGTGCCCCATTTGGTATACCACATCAAACTCATGGATATTATTCTTTAGAAATGTTGATAATTACTTGGGTCAAGGTCAGTAGTGATTGCAGCAGAATTGAAATAGCAAGAGCCTCCTTTGTTCTTGAACCTCTGATAGTAACTATTGAAGGAATAAGAGGCATGGTCCTTCAGAGTGTTTGGTAGATAACAGGGATAGTTCAATTGTATCTTGCTGCAATCTGCTCCATTTCCACAAGCCCACTCCATGGCCCTCTCAAGATCTTCATCTGGGGTCTGCTCATCAGCTATGCACCACTCCATATATTGTCCTAAGTATTTTCCAATAAACTCAGAATTAGATGAAAAATTACTAAGTACATTTACATGAGTCTTTGATAAATTATAAGTGTAAAACAAACAGAGATAATAATGCTGATTCCGTTACCAGATGCTTGAAAACATAGGTTCAAAAGGAGCAGAGCTATCAAAAGTTTGAGAATTGGACAAATCATATTTCTTGGGGGTGATATAATAATAACCTGGAACTATGATTCATACAATAACATAGCGAGAAATATTCTTATAAGTGAAGCTCTATATATAAAATTTCTCTTTGAATAGGATAAAGCTACAAGGACATAATAGACACTTTCTTTTCCCAAAGGTTGAGACACCATGATATGGTCCTACTTGCGTTGCTTTGGTGTTACAATAACTTTTTTTCTGTATCACCATGATATAAGTTCTTTCCTTTTCTTATACCCAACTGTTAGATATGGAAATCCCAAATATTTGTCTAATAACAACTTCCTTAGTTATCTATCAGTTACTTGTCTCACAAGAGTGCATAATTGCATATGCCAGAATTTGTAAATTAAGATGACCTCTCTAGCAGTTGGTCCATTGTATTGTACACATATATATATTCTTCTTTTGTAATGAGAAATCTAGATTACCAACTTCCCAAGCAAGCTATATATATGTAAGACTATAGATCAAAGCAGAAGTCAGAATCCCTACAGGAGCTTCAAATAAAGAAGTGATTCAACTTTTAATTGTGTATAAGAAATAAAGAACAAATAGTCCTTATCATACAAGATTAAGCTCTAAAGGCTTATCCTATTGGGGGCACAATATATAAAGTGAAAATTTCAAAAGCATAACAAACCATTTCAGATTTCTTTCCTTAGCCATTTAGTACCTATTTTTGAGAGCCATTGCTCTTTTTGGTTTTGAATTTTACTTTTTCACCTTTTTTCTTTTCTTTTCTTTTTCCCCCTAGTTCTTAAATCTAGGCGTAATGAGTGTAGATTGGATCAATTGACTGGACCCTCACTAAAAACAGTACCTCATCTCAGTATGCAAGAAGTAATAATGTTGTAAGAAAGAAATGAGGTACTGTTTGGAGTTTTTGTGTATTCTATCACACAAAAACATACAGAAAAAGACAATTTAGATTCATTGAGCTTTGAATTCATCTTCATTACTTGTTCTATTATTTTGGTAAACCGTTGTTGCATGGCAATCATTTACTCGTCCAAAGGGATCTATTCCTTCATGTATATATTATATTTATAATATATATTCATCTACTCATATGTCATTTTCTTGATACATATTTGATATTTCCCATACGGGCCATGCCCATGATCAAAGATTGCCACTTTGGTACTTTCCAACAATAACATCGCATTTAGGCCTAATTGCTTACACTGATTGAAGAACATATACACATACATTATTATTCCATCCCTAGTTCAAATTAACGAGCTCATGCTAATAGCCTAATACAACAAAGACGAAACCCGAGAAAATGAAACAGGGCAGTTTCATAGATATTCTGCAAGAGTCATCAAGATGTCTATAAATTAGAGTAGGCCACCTTCACTTCATATTTTAAAGTTTAACCCTAAAACCATTGAGTGGTTTCATCATGGTAGATTGGTAGCAATGTTATATAGTCATCATCACAGATTCGTTGTTATATATATAATAAAAACTACATTAATAGTTATACAATGCAAGTATAGTACAGTGTACACTAAAGACGGAGAGTAGTATCAACACCATCAGAATCAGCAGAGTTAGAATCCCAATCTTCACATGAACAAGCATGGAGGCAGTGTTTACTTGCACAATCTGTCATCATCAAGGGTACTCCTGCATTTGTCTTCTTCTTCTTGTCGTCCTGCGATGATGTTGGCCATAGAGAAAGAGAAACACGGGGTGGCGGCAGCGGCGGCGACGGAGAAGGCGATGATGGTGACCTGCAGGAAGGGATGGCAATAAGTTCAGGCTGGAAAAACAGCCTCGTACTTGGTTCATAATAACAAGTCGTGATGGTAGAGGGATGATTAATTGAATTGGAAGTGAAGTATTGCTTAGAAGGTTGATGATCAGAGTTGAGCATCATTTTCAGCAGCTCTCTTTCCTCTCTCATTTCTTTCACCCTCTGCAGTTCTCTAAACCTTTGTTGCAGCAGAGCTATTGAGGAGTGCATGATTATCATATCAGAAGTCTAAGGAGGCATGAAGTGAGTTACGTGTCTATATATAGTGTGATGGAAGCATGGTTTAATAAATTTGAGTCCCTCAATAAAATTGTAAAGGAAGGAGAATCGGCAAATAAGGTGCAAAGTCCAAAAAGCAGATGTTGATTTGTCAATCTAGGTAGCTAACGATTTTCATATAGTGCCTAATGGCTGTGGGGAAATGCCACAAACATATTATCTCTCCTGTTTTTGGGATACAAAGAGGCAAAAACATTGGTAAAGCAGAAAATTGCTGCCAGAATAGTCCAAAGAGAATGTTGCAATTAGTGCATGGAAGGTTGTGTTTGGAGGAATAATAAGTCCAGTGCTGTGCTGCTCTACCAACATGTACTAAAGTACTTTCCTTCAGCTTTGGGCTTGGTGTGTGTGAGACTCTTTTTGGATGGCTTATTTTGTTTGTTGGGAATACTTCACTTTCCTTTCCCTTTTAGATTTTTTATTTTTATTTTTATTCTTCCTAATCAATATGCCTCTTATAGCTTTTTCCTTTTGTTGGGAGAAGGGGAAGTTGATGAATTGGGGGCAGTGTAAGTGCATAAGGACAAGGGTTAGAAGGAGGAATAATCTTTGGCACCATCATCATGCTTTGAGATCAAACAATTATGTGTGACAAAGACAAACATACCAACATTCTTCTCTCTCTCTCTCTCTATGCAACTTCTTTGTCTCTAAGTGTTTGGATTTGCATGGCATGCAGATATGCAAGCAGCACTTAACCAATAATGCTTTAGTTGGATGCTTCTTTTATGAAGCAGAAGCCCCCCCACCCCTTCTTGTCCATTACTTTTCTCTATCTTTTTGAAGTTTGAAACACAGTTTGACTGATTGAGATAATTCATTAGTATTGATTGATAATATTGGACTCAAAAGATGTGGAAGGCGTGCATTAGATATATCCTATTATATTTAGTTTCATCCTTTGGCCATTGAATTAGATAATAATAAAAGCAGATTTTAATTTGCCGTAAGGACATGCCAATCTAAACCAAAAAATAACAAAATACAAGCATAAAAGTTGATGAAGCACTAGCACTACTACAGGTTAGTGCGCTACATTATTTTTTACAGATGGATTTGTCTACAAAAGTAGTTAGTGCTGTGACTTGTGCTGCATGCTGTGGTGTATGTCCAATAAAGAAAAAATTAAAGGCAGTTGGAGGGTGGAGATGAGTTTGAACTTTGAATGGACATACATGCATAGCAGCTTCAGAAAATAAGTTACTTCAAACTAAAATATGAATGATGATATTTCGTATCAACAAAATTCCAAATGAGTCATGACATTACTAAACAGTTAGATTGAAATGTACCTACTGAACTCTGAACTCAACCATGTGTACTTACTTACATGCACAGTCAAATAATGTGTTTGCAACAGTTTACTGCTCTGACTCCTGTGATCAGTTTACTATACTATTATTGTAAGATACATGCATGTTGTGTGGCTTTCTTTTTGAATCGACAAATCATCGCAGAAAAAGTGGTGTCATTTCTTTGCACTTTGTCTTTTTGGTTTAAACCGATAATGTTTGAAGACTAAAACTACCATTTAGGGAACTCGTTTTCCATGCACATGTAAAGATCACATAAAAATATGCTCCTATTGGTTGGTAGATGTGCTTATAAGATGGCTAAGAACAAATCTCTAACATTCTTACTCCTGAGAACTAGTTTGAATGCGTTCAAATTCCCTTTTATTTCTGCGTGCCAATACCATTATGGAACTTATTTCCCATGTATTATATATGTATATAAATATTAATTTAAATAGTCACTAAAAAAATATAAATTTAAATTAAAGCTCATACCGACGGATGTGTTGATTATGTAACTAAAATAGCTATTTAATTCTGAAAATTTTAAATAAATGAATCGATTATGAGGTTTGAAGTAAAATTTTGATTTAACAGTTAAAGTTTGTAGAATCTTAATTTTCCAAAAGAGATAGAAATTTAAATTTCTTCCTTTCTCTATCTAAAGATGGCAACACTATTCACCAGAATCCACTCGGTTCTTACTCCGCTGAATAAAGTTGGGTTTAGGTAATCCACTTCTACTCGTCTCGATTTATATATAAATATATAATTTTAATGTATAATATATATAACATAATTAATATTATATTATATTTAAATTTTTATTTTTAATTTATATTATGTATGTGATAATAGTTATATAAATTTTAAAATTTTATTTTATTTATTAAATTTTAATAATTATTAAGGGAGATTGAAGCACAGCGTGTACCCTTGAGAGAAAATTATAATTTAATTTTTTACTATGCACAGATAGGAGAGAATCAAATTCTATACGAATTATTATTATAAAATAAAACGGAATAGGGTACCACTACCCTTCCTGTTGCCACACTTTTCTCTATCTCACGGTTCTCACCTCAAAATACATTTATATACATTAATTAAAAGTCTCCCGAAAAACACATTAATTAATAGAAATACTAGGGGTTAATAAAATTTGTGATGTTTAACCATTAATTAATTATTATTAATATTTTTAATAGTATGAGATGATATTTAATGGTGTAGAATTAATTATTTTTTTTTTTATAGTTAAATGCTAACTAAATTTCAATAAAAGTGTTGATCTCTAAACTTTCTCTTAATTAATACTTAAAAATTAAAACTAATAATGATAAAATTAACTACATATTGTATTAATAGAGGTAATTTAACTATCATTATTAAAGAAAATATTTTAAAATACAACTAATATAAAAATCTCAACTAAACAAAAATTTTAAAATAAAAAATAATTACAACATTTAAATTCTCTTATATTTAAAATACATTAAAAATTTAAAAATATTTTGAAGTGTTTCTCAGTTTTAAAATTGAGTTTAGGACACATATAAGATACATGATCAATTTACTACTAATAAAAAATTTTGAGTCCCACTCCCTAAAAAATTTAAATATCCAAATCGGTCCTATCTACTTTGATATATGTACGTTTCAGTCCCTAGTTAGGGACCGAAAATGGTATTTACTCAAAGTAGACAGTGATTGGAAACGTACATATATCAAAGTAGATAGGGACCGATTTGGGTGTTTAAATTTTTTAGGAATTGAAAAGTCTATCGGACAAATGGTTAGAAACCAGAAATGATGTTTACTCTAAATATTTTTATTTAATAAATATAAAATAAATACATTAAAATTTTGAATTTTTAATAATTTTTTTACTTTGTAATTTTAACATGCCTACCCTTTTAAATTAACAGTAGATTCATAATCCACAAGAGATGTATACTTGTCCAATCAAAGTATACAGTCACAGAAACTGCGAACCCCATTAGATCCTCAATATGAAAATGGCTATCGGTTTCGGGTGTTGTTCCCAGTTCCCACCCAATTAATAAAAATGAAATTAGAATGCCCTAACTAAAGTGATTTGGTCATATGGTTGCTGTTTGAATGTGAATGTGAATGTGAATGCAATTAGAATGCGAAAGGGCATAGAGCAGAGAATTGCGTCCCTTCTTAAGGACACCAAAACCCAGAAGCAGTTGCTTCAAGTTCACGCCTTTTACATCAAAACATGTTCCTCTCATAATCGGTTCCTCCAAGCGAAGCTCTTAGGCACACTTGTTTCGCTTCCTACTCCCATTGATTTGCACTACGCTCGCGCTTTGTTCGATTCATTTCCCCTTCGCGACACCTTCATCTGGAACACCATGATCCGCACTTACCTCTATGCTCAAAACCCTCAACATTCTGTTACCCTTTACTTCCAAATGCTCCTTCATCATGATGATCATGTTTCCGTTGATAGCTTCAGCCTCTCCTTGGTTTTTCAGGCATGTGGGAGGTTGTTGGATTGGGAAAATGGCACAAAGATACATACCCATGTGCTCAAGCTTGGCTTTGCTCCTGATTTGTTTGTCCAAACTGCGCTAATTGAAATGTATGCAAAATGTGGTCATTTGGATTATGCTTGCAAGGTTTTGGATTCCATGGAAGAACCAGACTTGGTTTCCTATAATGTGCTGTTGGTTGAGTATGTTAGAATTGGGGAAATTAAGATGGCACACCAACTGTTCAACAGAATGCCTCAGAGGGACTTGGTTTCTTGGAACACAATGATCCATGGCTATGCCTCGCTAGGCGATGTTGGGACGGCACACAAGTTGTCTCATACTGATGTTGAACATATACAGCAATCTAATGAGGCATTGAAACTATTTCATGAAATGCAAGTAGCTAATGTGGTGCCTGATAGGGTCACCATGCTCAGTGTCTTATCTGCGTGTGCGAGCTTGGGTGCCCTTGGAATGGGGAAGATGGTTCATGAGTACATTGAAAGGAATGGAATTGGAATTGACATGAAGCTGGGAACTAGTCTTTTGGACATGTATGCCAAGTGTGGGGACATAGATAATGCACTGAGGATGTTTGAGCTCTTGGACCATAAGGATGTTTTTACATGGAGTGTCATGATAATGGGACTTGCAAATCATGGATTTGGGGAGCAGGCTCTAGCATGTTTTTCCAAGATGATAACTGAAGGAATCAAACCAAATGATGTTACTTTTATAGGTTTATTAAGTGCATGCAGCCATAGTGGATTGGTTGACAAGGGATGGGTATGCTTCAAATCAATGAGTTGTCTTTACGGATTTTCTCCAAAGATTGAGCACTATGGATGCATGGTCGATATTTTAGGCCGGGCAGGGCTCCTTGAAGAGGCTAGGGAACTTATCAGGACTATGCCATTTGCACCAGATGCCATAGTGTGGAGGGCCTTTCTTGGAGCTTGTAAAATTCATAAAAATGTTGACCTGGCGCAAGAAGCCACGTTAAATCTTCTTGAATTGGAGCCTCATATAGATGGAAATTATCTTCTCCTGTCAAACATATATTCCCAAGCAAAGAAATGGGACAGGGTTGTGATGCTGAGGAGGAGTATGAAATGTTCAACTATTCAGAGAGTCCCAGGAAGTAGCTCAGTTGAAGTTGATAATACAGTTTATGAATTTGTTTCTGGAGACAAATCTCATCCGAAATCCTTGGAGATATATGAAATGTTGGAAGAAGTACTTGATAGAATTCAATGTGCTGGATATGAGCCATTAACAACTTCAACCGTACAAGATGTTGATGAACAAGAGAAACAGAATGCATTAGCTACTCATAGTGAGAAGTTAGCAATTGCTTATGGACTACTCACCACTCCTCCTGGGAGTCCCATCCGGATTTTCAAGAACCTGCGAGTTTGTGAGGATTGCCATTTGAGTATTAAATTTATTTCCAAGGTGTACCAAAGGAAAATAGTTGTAAGAGATAGAAATCGTTTCCATCATTTTTATGGAGGTTCATGCTCTTGTAGGGACTATTGGTAGAAACACCGTACCGCTCTGCTATTCAAATTTCTAAAGCCAGCATAGTAAGAAAGTATTCATATTATAGAGTAGAGACATTGAAAAGTAATGAAATTAAGGGTGCGAGAAGTATATCTAACATACATAGCAATGTCCATATTTTTTAAATTTCTTCCCCAATTTTTTCCTACTTTTCTTTCAACAACTTGAATCGAGTTTGAAGTTAGTTGAAGCTTGAAAGTTGAAAGAATTCTGTAGTTGAGACATAAAGCTATTGGAAGTGAGGAAATCTACTGCTAGTAACAACAATTTAGATTTAGATGAATGGATTTGTATGTCATAATCTTGTATTTTATATTTTTTCTGTTGCCTATGGATAGTTGCTTGAACCACAAGGTTAACGCTGAGATCATGTTATTGTTCTTTTCCCCGGCCCTATGCTCTGACAAATGCAGCATTAAACAATGCCGATGGTAGTTGAGATTTGAGAATCTGGGTGAGACAAACCTCATTATTATTTTTGAGGGATAAGGGGCCACCTCCTCCGAAAACAAAATTATTAGTCTCATTTATTAATAAGTTGGGAAGAATAAGATCACTACAAATCTCTCTGATGTGTTGAGTGTTCATTGCATTAGGCATTAGCATAGCAACACTGCCTTCTTTTAATTGCCAAACACTCTTTGGTCCCACTTTCGTGACGTTGCCCTATATATAATGTTTCATTTTTATTTTAGTCAACGAGTCACTCATCTATTTTCTATTTTTATTATATAAAAATTAACACCAACTTCTTATACAATAAATTTAAGTGATATATTTCTCTTCTAATAATATCACATCAACAATTATAATAATTTAGCAAAATAAGTTTAAATTTGACGTATTTTTTTATTAGGTATATTTAAATATATCATGATTATAAAATTAATATATTATATTTTTGGTGTTTTTTATTTTTATTAATATTTTTTAATTTTTTTAACTATTTGTAAGGCAAATAACATCATATAAAAAGACAAAATATGCCAACTAAAACAAATAGAAACAACAATAAAAATATAATTTTGTACAATTCTAATATTTTTTTTGTGATTAGTATAATTCTAATATAAAAGGCTTATGTCTTTTTTCAAAATTAAATAAATTCAAATTTTTAAACTAATAAAACTATATTTTAATTTATATTAAATAGAAGCGACAAATGAAGATGTAGTTTTATTACAACTCTAATATAAAAGGTCTATATCTTTTTTAAAAAATAAATAAATTCAAATTTTTAAACTAATAAATTATATTTTAATTTATATTACTTTTATATAGTTGAATAATTATATAGAATTATATATAAATTATTAAATAAATATTCTGTAAAATAGTTTTAATATAAATAATTTAAATTTAACATTAATTTATATATTATTTATTATCTAATCAATCTCTAAATAATATAACACTTATTAAAATATACTGTATAATATAATTAATTTATCTCTTTGTGCATCATCGGGATCTCACTGTAATGTATGAATAATATTAATCCTCACGCCATATAATTAGGATTTTTTTTCTAAACTAAAATAAAAAATCTTTAATTTCAAAAAAATTACTCTAACTTTAATTTTCAGAATCTAATTTTTTTTGTTTAGAAGAACTTCATATAATGAGTGAAGTTCATCTAACTCTTCGATGAACTTTATCATACTCATTCAATTAAATACAGGTTATAAATAAAAAGATGATACCTTTTGTAAATAAAAATGTCATTTACTTTCATTGAATGCCTATAATATTTTTTTTACTTTTTATGTGTGTAATTGATCATTGGAATATACTATAAAATTTTTTAAACCGTATTTTTAACCATTTTTTTCATTTTTATTATGTTTATCCTTAAAATAAGTATGTTCATAATAAAAAAAATTAGTTAAGAGTACGATTTAAAAAATTTTATAGTATATGCTAATGGTCAATAACACATGTAGAAAATGAGAAAAAAAAAAGAATAGGGTGAACATAATTAAAAAAATAAAACATTGTTAAGAGCATAGTTTAAAATTTTTTATAATATATGTCAATGGTCAATAACACGCATAAAAAATAAAAAAAAAAGATTATTATAGATATTCGATGAAAGTAGATGACATTTTTATTTACAAAATGTATTATTTTTTATTTATAATATATATTTAATTAGACGAGTATGATAAAATTTGCTGAAAAATTAGATGAACTTTACTCATTATATGAAGTTCGCAAAAAATTAGACGAATTCCTTATAAACAATAAAAAATCTTAGAAATAATATATTTTTTTCCTAAAATTAAAGATTTTTTATTTTAGTTTAGAAAAAAAAACCCATATAGCCAAAAAAAATGCTACTTGTATAACAAAATTTAACTTTTAGTCAGCCTTTAATATTATTTAATTATTTTTTAATTAAAACATATTCCTATTTAGTATTTTTTAGATACACATTGGTAATTAAGATTAATTTAAATTTCAAAATTTAAAATTTTTCTAACTTCCTACCTACTTCATAGTTAGTTATTGTTTTCTTCCTTTACGCTCATTCGCTGTAATACGATTTTCTTCTATCTCGTTCTCTTGTACAAGACCGCTTCTTTTATGTTCCTTATGTTATATTACTTAGTAGTTGTAAAGGCTAGGTTTATTGGTTCAAATGAATGAGTTTTAGATGTGTGCAGAAACCAATTTAAAAGATGAGATATTATTTTGGATGTGTTGCAATTGCAAGTCAATCTAGTTAACGTTTGGACAAAATTTTATCTGCTATAATCAAGTGTAATTTATGCACAATGAATGAACAATTAACAAGTTGGACACACTGTACAAACAAGCTAAAACACTTGGTAGTCATAATAATAACTCCACCTTAAGAACTTGAAGTTTTATGCTTTAAATTTATTCCTATTACACATCCCAAAATTTATAATATTACACGTACAAAATTATACGTTTACACAACCCAAATCACAAGCTTGGACACCAAATAACTAATAGTCAACAAAAATTACCAATAAAAACAAATTAATCCTCAACACAAGTATGAGAATAAAAACAACCAGGAAACAATAAAACAACATAAACACTTCCAAAATATAGAAATTACATATACAAAAATAATTTAACATTGCAATATATATGAGCCATTTTAATCGATTTTTAATTACAAAAAAAAATTATACAGAATAATAAAAAAAGCAATGGTGTCAGAGAATATGCAAAGAAAAACTCTATGAACATAGATCCATCCAAATCTTAAGTATGTTTTCGGCGCGGACGAACGACGAGGAGGAGGAAGACAGCGACGAAGATAAGCGTCGAGGAAGAGGAAGGCGTTGTAGATGAGTGCCGAAGAGGAGGAAGGCGGTGTCGAGGATGAATGCTGAGGAAGAAGCTGGCGCGGATGAACGGGGGCGGAGGATGATGAACCATCGACGGCTACGGTATTAGTTAATAATTAGATGGTTTAAGATTTATTTTAGAATTTTAAAATTAAAATTTTGAATTTTAAGTAATATACTAATAATTAAATATATTAAATCTGAAACAGAAATTTAAAATTTAAATTTTAAATTTTAGTTTTATTTAATTTATATTTTAAATGTAGATTTAATTTTAAAAAGATACTAAATTTATTTATAATTTTTAAATGTGTTTGTTTCATTTTTTTAAATTATTATAATAAAAAATTAAATATTATACTATTTTTAAAGGATATGCAGTTGAATTGATAACTAAGCTAATAATTTGCATATGCTTAACATGTGAGAGTGATGACAAACTTATTTAATATTGTTTTATTAAGTAAAGTTGGAGAAGCCAGACAACTTTGTTGCAGTTGGTGGACGGTGATCGACATGAGTCCCAACTCCCAAAGATAGTTTGCACTTTTAATAATAAAAAAATAGAATTGCTGGCCATGGAAGTTCTCTCATGTGCTTCTAACCCTTCTAATGAGTAATGAGTGCAACCGCCTCACTTCCATAAATTCTTTTGCCCAATCCACCCCCTCCTTTCTTTAAAAAAATGTTTTTCAATTCATGTATTAATGCATAGTTAAAATGATCTGTATTTTTTATTACAATATATATATATATATATACAAGCAAGTGAATTTTTTAAACAAATAAAACAAGGACATATGTTTTATTGATTAAGTGGAGGCAGCTGTTCTGAAATGCAACACCACCTTTTCTTGATTGATAATGATGATGATAATAAACGCCAACATGAGAATCTAACAAGAGAGGATAAGATTAATAAAAATATGAAAGTGAAAAGATAAGAATAGTTTTAGCGGAAAGGTAGGTTGGAACTGAAGCAGTAGCTAGTGAGCCCTTTAATTTGGAGATGAGATAAGCTCATAATGTGGTTTCCTAGTTGCTTCCAAGAGAGTCACTAGTCAGATATTGCTTGCTGCGTTCAACCAAACCGAGTGGTTATTAATTAGTTATTCTATTCTATTTCTGCAACGTGCATGTTTTTTCTCATTAATATTAATAAATGGTATGTATAACGCGGTACCCCGCTATAAGCTATAGCTACAAGTCATAACACGCAACCTAACAATAAGCCTTTGAGAAAAGAAGAAAGCAATCAGGTTCCTCCCTCTCATCTCTTCCCTCTGTCACCACAACTTCCAACTACCACACTGAGGTACGTTAACCACATACACTGCTACATGGATTTCTCATTTCTGTTTCTTTCTCTATTGGTCTCTATGTGTTGGATAATTGAGTATGTTTTGAAAATTCTTTTATTTGCGGGTCTTATTTGCCGTCCTATGCTCTCCACTTATTCAACTTTTCAAATTACCAACTCAAGCAAACATTTTTCCGTAGTTTTGAGGTAGACTAATCATCATTTCCCTGAAAACTTGGCCATCTTGGAAGTTGGAACTTCAGAGCTAAAAGTTAAACCATATTTCTCAGGAATATGAATAGATAAATTGCTATTTTTGTCTCTTACTTTTTGATTGGTTGGAGGATTTTACCTCTTACTACTTGATAGCTAATAGCTATATAGTTTTTTCGATGAATATTGATGGAAATCTATGATATATTGATTCCCTTCCCTGTTTTGGATCCCTATGTGGTTATTCAAATTCTGAAATTACCCAGAAAGAATTGTAACTACTTCCATATAGGATTCTTGTGGTCAACTATGTGTCCTTTTCTTCTAAGACTTTCCCCAATTCAGTTTCAGCCTGGTAGAGGGTATGTTTAGATCAGGATTACTAGTGGATCTTCCATGTTTTCCATTATGTATTTCTAATTTCTTTATTTATTTCACGGATTGATTAGTGACTCTGGATTCTTTTGTAGATTTTCATCATTTCTCTGAGTTTCTACTTGCTTTTCATGACATATCTTCATCATTAGATCTTGATTTTTTATGAAATTTTAATTCATTTTCTCTCTTCTCTTATTATGCAGATCAAACTTTTCGTCAATATATTTGTGAATTAGCGCTAGACACCACTATTTAAGAGCCTTCACTTCTTGTCTGGCTGAGTAAATTAAACAATTTTGTACATGCAAATATCTGAGAGAGATCCAAGCCAAGCTGGTATCCAAGCATGTATCAAATGCTACAAAGCAATCTATGCCACAGTATCCACCATGATAATATGATGAAGGGAGCCACTGTTTCGTTTGAATCCTGCAAGGATCAATACTTTACCCTGGAATCATCCCCAGCAACCACTGAGCTCATAGGTTGTGAAACTGATTCCCCTTCCTATGCCAGTGGATTATCTTCAAATAGGAGTCCATTTTCCCCACAAGTCTCTCAGTCATGCTATTCAGATAACCACCACTCATCCGACAACACCTATGGCTCGCCTTACTCTAGCGTTGATGATGGGAATGAATGGAAGCACAAGCTCAGAGAACTCGAGATTTCGTTGTTGGAGCCTAATGAATCAGATGCTGCTGACAGTTATGACAACAACTGTGTCCAAGGTGGCCTCACCACAGCCTCTCCAACAATTGAATATGATTGGGATCAGATTGTGCAGATGATTCCAAAGTTAGAGCTGAGAGATGTGCTGGTTCGATGCGCGCAGGCCGTGTCTGATGATGATATAGCCACAGCAATTGGTTGGATGGATAATGTGTTGGGGAAGATGGTATCAGTTTATGGGGAACCATTGCAGAGGCTAGGTGCTTACTTGTTGGAGGGGCTAAGAGCAAGATTGGAGTCATCTGGGAGCATGATATACAAATCCTTAAAGTGTGAACAACCAACAAGCAAAGAACTGATGAGTTACATGCACATATTGTATCAGATTTGCCCATTTTGGAAGTTTGCTTATGTAGCTGCAAACGCAGTCATCTTAGAAGCAATGGCAACTGAGTCCATGATTCATATAATCGATTTCCAAATCACACAGGGCACACAGTGGCTTTTACTTATTCAAGCTCTTGCACATAGGCCAGGTGGACCGCCGTCCATTCGCATAACCGCCGTGGATGATTCCCAATCCATTCATGCTCGCGGCGGAGGACTTGAGATTGTTGGACAACGGCTCTCGGATTTCGCCAGGTCTTGTGGAGTGCCATTGGAGTTCCACATTGCTGCAATGTGTGGCAGCCAAGTTGAAAGAACAAATATAGTGATTCGAGCCGGGGAAGCTCTGGCTGTAAATTTTCCTTATGTTCTGCATCACATGCAGGATGAGAGTGTAAGCACGGAGAATCACAGGGACAGATTGTTGAGATTGGTTAAGAGCTTGTCTCCCAAGGTTGTGACACTTGTTGAGCAAGAATCCAACACCAACACTTCATCTTTCTTCAACAGGTTTGTGGAGATAATGGATTACTACACTGCCATGTTTGAATCAATAGATGCCGGGTGCCCGAGAGATGACAGGAAAAGGCTGAATGCGGAGCAGCACTGCGTGGCGCGGGACATAGTAAACATGGTGGCTTGCGAGGGGGTGGAGAGGGTAGAGAGGCATGAACTTCTAGGAAAGTGGAGAATGAGATTCTCCATGGCTGGTTTCAGACAATGGCCGTTGAGTCCTTCTGTGGTGGCTGCTGTCCGGAACATGTTGAAAGAATTCAATGGAAATTATAGGGTTGAGCAGAGAGATGGTGCTCTCTATCTTGGATGGATGAGGAGAGCTATGGTTACTTCTTCAGCTTGGTGCTGAGTGCTGACTCTCTTCAGTTTAGCATTGATTTTTTCGGTTTAGCTATGTTCCAATATGTATGTAGTATGTACCCTTTTGAGCCATAAAATAACCCTAAATGTCAATACTATTATTCGAATCTGCATTAGCTGCTAAGCGTGCCTGTTTGTCTATGAGAAAAAATATGTGCATATGCTAAGGATGAATTTATATATGTGCGTCCCTATCTTTCTTTATTCGTTAACATAAACATCAAGCCCCTTGCGTTTGATCCGTTCCAAAATGGCGCCTTCGAAGCTGCTTTACCTCGTTCTTTGTTAATTTGAAGCTACTATATACAGCGCTTCAAATTCTTAAACTGGAAACGGCTTTCCAGGACATCCCAAACTCTTGCTCTTTTGGCTCAAAAAGGCAAAATATATCCTAATTCATTATTGATGGAAGATTTTACAATTGTCTTCATGTGAAGATGTTTTTTTATAAATTATAGAGTTTGATTTTGATATATATTTTTTTTTTGAAAGAGAAACTCAACATATAAAGTGGAGCATAGATAACACACATTCGTAAGACAACACAGTCAAAAAGACAAACCATGTAAACATATAGTAACATATATCCCTTTGATATCTTCGGTATTGCCATCAACAATAAAAGAGATCCACACCTAACCACTTCTTGTAACTCAGAAAGGACATGTTGATAATCTCCTCAACTTATTTTCCTTTATTTTGGAAGATTCTCCTGTTCCTTTCCAACCATAAGTTTTAAGTAATCGCACAAAAGCACATCATCCATTTCTTGCACTCTGCCTTCCTTTGTGATATCTCTGTCCAGTTTAAGAAATGCTCCTTCAACGTACCCGAGCAAGACCATTGTCTACCAACATACGATAACCATGCACACCAAACCTGTCAAGAGAAGCTACAGCCAAGAAACAAGTGGTGACTAAACTCAATACTTTTGTTACATAAAATACACAAGGTATCTTGTTGGTTAATAGCCTCAAACGGACTCAGGCTTTCCTTAGTATTGACCCTTCCAGTCAAAACAAACCAAACAAACAACTCCACTCGTGGAGGGACTAGTCCTTTCCAAATAATTTTAGTAAAGTTGTAGCTTGTGACATCCTCCGAGATCATTTTCACCTGCATTACCTGTACAAAAAAGTTAGTTGAATAAATACCATGTTTATCATATTTTCGCACAACCATAACCTCTCTGTCATGTGCAAGTCTGACCGGCCTTAATGCATCATGTAGCTGGTTCACTAGATCCAACTCCCATTGGAACATTTGTCGTCTCCATTGAAAGTTCCACATGCACTCTAACCCATTCCAAAACCCATAATCCCCTATCACTGATCCTTTTTTGTTTGAAACAGAGAAGAGTCTTGGAAAGCGATCTTTCAACGAACCTCCAACAAGTCAGACATCCTCCCAAAAACGAGTACCTCTCCCATCCCCACTTCCATAGACAACACAGTAATCATCTTCTGTCTCACTTCTTGATTCGTGAACTGTACTTGACAAATATCCCTCCATGCCCCTCCTCCCCCCCTTTCCCAAGCAGGTATTTCTTGATTGACCAGGGACACATTTGGATTTAGGTTATTGCAGGAACAAACCACCTTCTTCCACAACGAACACTCCTCCTTTGAAAAGCGCCACCATCATTTAGACAAAAGAGCTGTGTTGCGGACAACAGCATCTCCAACTCCTAATCCGCCTAACCTTTTAGGAGCCTGCACCACTTCCCACTTAACTATAGCCATACTATTCTTCTCATCCTCCTTACTCCAAAGAAATCTTCTCTGCAAAAAAATCAACTTCTCTGCAACAGCCCTGTGCATCTTATATAAGCTCAAATAATAAATCGGAAGGCTATTTAACACAAATTTGATAAGCACCAGCTTACCGGCATTATTAAGAGCCTTGGCCTTCCAAAGGCTGAGCTTTTCCTCCACTTTGTCTATTATTGGCTTCTAAGTCTTAACCAACTTTTGGTTAACTCCTAGCGGGATACCCAGGTATTTTACTGGAAGAGTGGCGTCCTTACAGCCTAACACCCTACACATACGTTGTACCCACTGCTCGTTACAGTTAATAGGAATCAAGCTAGATTTATCAAAATTAATACTTAATCCTGACATCAATTCAAAGCAACGAAGTAGCCTCCTGTAATTCTTGATGGTCTCTTCCTTAGGTGGGCAGAACAAAATCGTATCATCTGCAAACTGAAGATGCGACAACTCTATATAATCTCTCTCTACCAACAACGGGGATATACGACCGTTCCTAATAGCCTCTCCAATCATCCTGTGTAGCACATCAACCACAAGTACGAATAAGAAAGGAGACAAAGGATCACCTTATCGCAGTCCTCTTTCCATCTTGAAAGGCTTAGAAGGCGAGCCGTTAATCAACACTGACATAGAACACGTACTGACACATTCCATTACCCAACCCTTCCATCTTCGTCCAAAATCCATCTTTTGTAGTACAAGATCCACAAAACTCCACTTAACCCTATCATATACTTTCTGGAAATCCAATTTTATAATTGCCGCTTCCTTCTTCTTCAGTTTGAACCACGGGACAATTTTGCACGCGATAAGGGCCCCATCATGAATCTTTCGACCTTTGACAAAAGCACTCTGTGTCTCTCCTACTAGCCCTGGCATAACTGCTCGCATTCTCCTTACCAGCAACTTCGAGATCACCTTATACACACACTCCACCATGCTAATTGGTCGCAAGTTTTTTATTTTCTTAGCACCAGTAAACTTGGGGGCCAACGCCACCCACGTAACATTAGCATCTGCGGGTAGCTTCGAAGATTGGAAGAAATTCAGTACTGCTATCATAAATTCATTGCCAATTTCATCGCATCACTTCTTTATGAAGTTCATGTTGTAGCCATCACATCCTGGAGCCTTGGATGATTCACAATCCCACACTGCCTCTCTAATCTCCTGAGATGTCGGTAGTACCTCTAAAGCTATAGCATCCTTCTCACCGATCACATCCACCAGACCATCTCTGAACCCCACCAACGGAGATTTCTCTTGATGATATAAATTTTTGTAGAACTCGTTGATGGCAATTTGATCCTAACTTGATTTCTTATCAAACGTCCATTAATGACCAGTGTATCAATCCTATTATTCCTCCTCCTTGCAGAAACTAAGTTGTGGAAGTATATTGTATTTTTATTCATATTCCTCGCATGCCTAGTCATCCATTTCTCACAGCACACAACTAATGCCTTCCTTCTTTTCTCCACTGTTTCATCATAAACTCCGTTACCCACCATGTCATCTAACTTCTTGATCTTATAAAAATGTTATCTATTAATATATAATAGGAGAGTTATATATGGTTGGTTATTTAACAAGTGTCCAACATATATAATTAACAAGTATTTTACTTGAATGATTGACAAGTGTCATGTTTATTCAAAATTCAGAAAAAGTAATACATGATAATATAAAATAAGCTATTATTGAATTCGATGTACATATTGGATATTAAGCAGGACTTTAAATTTCAAATCTAAAATCATTTTGTTCTAAAATCATTCTTTCTCTTATTCTCATACATAGAGTAAATAGGTAAAATTGTCCTTGAAAGATATCCTGATCTCCATTTTGGTCTTCAAAAGATAAAGTTAATCGAAATCGTCTCCGAAAGATACACGATTGGTCACGTTAGTCCTTCCGTCAGTTGGATGATGACGTGGGGACTAATGCCACGTGTCACAAGATGATTGGTTAACGTGTCAGCTCAGTGACACGTGACATGCCACGTGGCACTTGACATGTAAAAAAGTTATTTATAATCAAAATAATCATTGAAAGTTCAGACGTAAGTCATTTTCATCCCTGAAATTTTAAAAATTAATCAAATTAGTTTTTATATAATTTTTTTTATTTTTTCTTGATAATATTAAATTTAAAATATTTTTTGATACTACTAATTTTAATAGAAATGTAATTGACAGTCAAAACATTAGTAATTGTATCTTTTCTTCTTAAAATTTTTTTTAATAAAATTATCTCTCTCCTTTTAATTCTTGTCAAAATCTCTGTTATTCTTTTCTATTCTAAAATATTTTTCTTACATTATTACATTTTGCTAGAATATATATATATATATATATATATATATATATATATATATATATATATATATATATATATATATATATATATGTTAACCTAAACAAAGTTAATAAAAATTTATACATCTTTTTTTTCATTACGGTATTACTTTCATTTAGGTTAACATACATAAAATTTGATTTTGAGCATATAAATTTGTTTAGGTTAATAAATACATACATTTTAATTTTGAGTATATATATATATATATTCCAGCAAAATGTAATAATGTAAGAAAAAGGTTTTAGAATAGAAAAGAATAAGAGAGATTTTGACAAGAATTAAATGAGAGAGATAATTTTATGGAAAAAATTTTTAAGAAAAAAAAGATACAATTACTATTTTTTTGATTGTCAATTACATTTCTATTAAAATTAGTAGTATAAAAAAATATTTTAAATTTAATATTATCAAGAAAAAATAAAAAAAAATTATATAAGGACTAATTTGATTAATTTTTAAAATTTTAGAGATGAAAATGACTTACGTCTGAACTTTCAAAGGACTATTTTGATTATAAATAACTTTTTTACATGTCAAGTGCCATGTGGCATGTCATGTGTCACTGACACGTCAACCAATCATCTTGTGACACGTGGCATTATCCCCCCCACATCATCATATGCCATGTGGCACTTAACGTGACACGTCATCATGTAACTGACGGAATGACTAACGTGACCAATCGTGTATCTTTCGGGAACGATTTTGATTAACTTTATCTTTCGAGGACCAAAATGAAGATCGGAATATCTTTTAGGGACGATTTTGGATATTTACTCTTCATATATATATATATATATATATGTTTGTTCTCATTTGTCAATTTTAAAAATACTTTAAATTGATGGAATTATAAGTTTCTTTATTTTAATTTTGTAAAGAAGTTTAACTTTGCCTATAATCATATATATTTAAATGTTCGTTGCTCAAAATTTAAATTTTTGTTCGGTATAACAAGTATTATATACAAAATTAATGATTTTTGTTTAAAGTTGTGAACCTAACAAATTGAATAATTACTTTGTAAGTCAGGATAAGTTGAATTCGAATAATAATATTTTTTAAAATATATTATTCTTCCAGTAAGAAGTTATTAATTTAACATGTGTTATTTATTTAAAATTGGAAGTGACATAAAATAAATTTGTTTTAGTGAACTAATAACCTCAAATTTAAAATTAATTAAAAATAAATATAGTGTTCAATTATAAAATATTATTAAATATTATTATTTGTGTCCCAATAATATTGTTAATATACATATACAATATATTTTTTATGTATAAGCGAAAATTGTTAATATGAGCTTGAAAAGAAAAATTATTTAGAGAGATAAATATTAAATTTGTACTTGAAAGATTCTGATAAAATGATATCTGATCTTTATTATTGATAAAATAATTTCCAAAAAATTTTAGAATTTGACAAAAGTGTCCAAATTTCAATTGAGTTACTTGGAGTTAAAATTTAAGGGTGACATGTCAGTTAACAATTTTTATAATTATAAAATTTATCACTTTTAACTTTTATAATTTTAAAATACCTCAATTTTAATTTTTTAAAAATCCAAATCTCCTCTCTCTGAAACTCTCATCTCTTTTTCTAAATCATCATCATTTTTAAAAAATTATAATATCTTTTTTTTTCTCCTTTTTATTGGAGAGACTTCAATAAGATAGCTAAGAAGGATACATCAAATATTTTAGGCAAGATGCTTATGAAAATTGAGAGTGGTGGCAAGTTGACAGCCAAAATCTGATTTTTTTAGGGCAGATCAAGAGATTGAATGTGGGTTGAACCATGCTATCAAGGCATCGGTTTTCTTGGATGATAATGGTAATGAAAATGTAAACATTTTGAGTGAAGAATTGATGCAATTTCGTTAGTTTTGCTGTTATTATTTTTGCTAAAAATTTCTTACTGGACATATGTATAACTGTCTTGATTGATAAAGAAAAAGAAGAAATGTTAAAAGTGTTGGGGTTGAGTTTGAGAGAGATGCCACTTCTTGGACGGCGTTCTCTTTGACCTTGGAAGTGGCGAAGCCGTTGCTGCTGTTGTCGTTTCTATAACCACCAATCATGGGCTCAACAGCCATAGTAGCATCACAACCACTGGGTCAAAAAAAAAAAAGAAAAATGAAAAAGAGGTTGAGTTTTGAGAAGAAGAAGTTGAGTCTCAGAAAAGCATCTTTGGTTAGAAGAGAGAAAAAAAGGAGGAAGGAGGAGGACGACGCTATTGTAGTAAGCCAAAGCCGGAAGTTGGTCGGAGGAAGAAAGAGGAGTAAGGTACAGGCGGTGATGAACGAAAATGAAGAGGAGCTTATTGGAGAAGAAGAAGAAAATTGGAGGAGGATGCTGAGGAAGAGGAAGAGATGAGGGTTCCAGAAGAAAGGGGATTAGAATTTTAAAAAATTAAAATTGGGGTGTTTTTAAAATTATAAAAATTAAAAGTGGTAAATTTTGTAATTATAAAAATTGTTAACTAACACCTCACCATTAAACCTTAACTCCTGGTAATTCAATTGAAGGTTGGTCATTTTTGTCAAATTTTAAAATTTTTTAGAGATCATTTTGTCAATAACAAAAATCAAATACCATTCTGTCAGCATCAAAATCTTTTAGGTACCAATTTGGTATCTACTTCTTATTTAAACTATTGAATATAAAGGATAGAACATGTTTTTTTAAAATTTATGTATTAAAACATAAATTCATTTTTTGAAATTTGTGCATTAAAAATATAATATAGACTATCGAAAAATTCGTGTATGATTCTATTTTTATTTTTAATTTTTCTTGCTTTTTCTATTTTTTTCCTTTTAATTTCATATGTTTTGTATTTTAATTAAGATAATTATTTTTTAATTAAAATATTAATCTCTTTTATAATAGTTAATTTTATTTTTTCATAATAGTTAATCTATCTATTTTTTAAAATTTAGTTAAAATGTATTTTAAAGATTATCCTTTAAAAAAGATTATTAACTAAATTAAACATTAATATAACAAAAGAGGTTAACGACTTAATTTTTTTTATATACTAAGTAAATTAATTTTTTTAATAAATATATATTAATCTCTTTATGAACAAATTATACATAAATATAATAAAATAAAGGGTAAAGTATATTTTTTGTCCCTAAAGTTTTACAAAAGTTTTAAAAATACTTCTAAGTTTTATTTTGTTTCAATTTTGTCCCAAAAGTTTTCGATTTGCATCAAATATACCCCTGATGGCTAATTTTTCAAAAAATTTAAGACCAATTTAACAACAATTTCATAAGAACAACCCTCAATACAAGCAAATCAAGCATAATTTTCATGTATTATTGTTAGATTGGTCTTAAATTTTTTTAAAAATTTAGCCGTCAAGGGTATATTTGATGCAAATCGAAAATTTTTGGGACAAAATTGAAACAAAATAAAACTTAGGGGTATTTTTGAAACTTTTATTAAACTTTAGGGACAAAAAGAATATTTTACCCTAAAATAAATTAAGTACATGCTCGCGGATTATACACTAAAGATAAAATAATATAAATAAATGTCACTTAATTAATATTTATTATTTGTGTGATTAAAACATAAACTATTTTTATTAAAATTTTATTCTTTTTTGGATTGTATAACAGTAACATATTTAAATACAAACATAATAGTTTTTATATTTAAGTAGAATTTACTAATGAGAACTAAAAAAATAATAAAATTATTTTACTTTTTATAAACACAAAATAAAACAGTCTTATATACTATGTAATAAATTTTTACATACAAAAATTTTTTTAAATTAAAAATAATAACTATTAGTAAATAAATAGGTATTAATAAATTTTATAATGGAATGATATTAGGTCTGAGCATAGCGCGAGTTTTACACTAATTATTTTTAAAGTAGGACTAAACAAACAAAATACACTTTTAACATAAGACTCTTTATAAAAAAATATTTTTAGTATTTTTATTTGTATAAATGCCTTCATTATTTGGGTCTTATGTCTTTTTTTTTTGGACAGGAGTTTTTTTATGTCTTAAACTAGGTTCTTAACATAGTTGGTAGTGGTACTGGGCCATATTGTAAAATGCTAAACGCTTATTTGGATCAGGGGATTCCGTGTAGCTTCAAAGACAGAGAATATGGGCTTATACTAAAGAAGCCCAGTTGAGCCATAGTGGTTAAGTTGTCAGGGTTCTCAAAAAAACCTAATTTGTGAATAGCGGCGACCACACTACCACGCTCTGTCTCTCTATAAGAAGTGCTTTATGGGTCTTCCACTCTCAGCTATCTTAGCAGCAAGTGGTTGAGAGCAGCTCGTCTAGGGTTTCCGCAGCTTCAGATCTGCCTCCGCTTCCGGTTCCACTTCCACTTCCATACAAGTTTAGTTTGTTTGTAAGAGCTGAATTCATTTATATGTTTTCGTTTGCGGTGACGGGGGATTTGCGAAAATCCCTAACTAGAAAGGGGGCAAATTGATCTGTGTGTTTGCATAATCCCTAGTCAACGTCACTTAGCAATGTTCGTCGACGTTGATGGTCCTCCCCGTAATCGGGTGAGCTCCTCCGTCGATGCGAGTCTCATATTCCATCGCCTTGTAGAGCGGCGTTGCTGCCATTACTTCTTGGGACTGGCCATGAGACTAACATTCTCCTTTCTCTTATCTTCTCTTCTCTATTAACCTTCTTTTCTCTATCAAAAATGATGCCAATGATGATATCAAACACCAAATACCATCTTTCGGGACTGAAATTGTCTTTGATGTTATCATTCTGCAATTCTGAGGCTCATTTTCAAAATCCCCAGTTACCAAGTCTTCTATAAATCTGCAATTGCAACCTTAATTATGTTAAATTCGTTATGCTTCGCTATCTAGTCGATGTGGACCTCTTCAATTCCCATTCGATTCGTTCCCTCGAAGCAACATTCATTGTGTTGTTCTTCTGTATCACTCCCAGAGCCCTCTGCTTTTGGGAGAACACTGGAGCAGCTACATTTCATTCATACCTTGTCATTTTCATATTTCTTTTATTCAATTATTATTACTATGATGAGCCTACAGACCTGTAATGATTTGCGGTTATGATCGCAAACATTAATGAACATCTAAGGGACTGAGTTTCCTCTTGGAGAATCTGTTTTTCACTTTTATTTCTTGTATTTTTATTATTGTTAATCGGTTGTTAATTATTTATTGAAGGGCTTCAAATTAAAATGAATTTTGGCATGTACTATTTCATTGTGCATCGCAGTTTATGTTTGGAGCCGAGATGTGTGTTACCCTCGCTATCCTGGGTTGCAATTTTGATGCTCCACTAGGACGTCGGGGAACTAAATCTCTTATGTGTTTCAAAGTTGAGATTTTTGTGTTTCTCAAGTTTCGGTATTATTTTGCAAATTTAATATCTTAATTCTGGTAGGTAAGGATGAAGCAAAATACATAATCCAACACTTGATCTGAGTTCTTTAAGAGTGATGGTAAACTAATCAATATGCTTCTGAATCTACCTAGCTTTGCTGTTTTCTATGCTAGATCTCATTTTCAACAAAATTATCTGATTTTAAATAATATCTTATCTCAGTTCTGTTCATGAAAGTGGAAGTGATCTTGGGACACCTGCATAAACTGTAATTTGCTGTGAATGAGAAATAAATTTCCATAATAACATGCTTTTAAAAATATTATATTGCTGGTTCATATTTTTTAAAGTATTAGTTTTGTATAATATTCTTACCTATGACATCCTTTTACGATAAACTGAAAAAGAGATTTGATAAAACCATGTTGCTGTATGAATTTGTTCAATCTCACTTTCTTTTGTTAGTGTTTTTCATATTCATTTGCCTGTGGTTTCCAACTTCACATCAGGTGATGAAAGTGGAAATAATCTTAGGACACCTTCCTACACAGCAAATTGCTGTGGATGAGAAAGAAATTTCCATCACTGATAATGTGCTTTTGGTAAATTTCTTGCAGTATGTTGTTAAAGTTCCTTGTACTGAGCTAGTATTAATATTTCGGAACCTATTTTGCAAAATAGGACTGTTTGTCTAGGTAAATCAGAGAACAAAATATATGTACGATAACTTGCAGTACATGATTTTGGATCAAAGTTTAACCGTTTTTTGTTTCAATTTTTTTTTTCACTTCGGAGGATAGGGTATAGTGTAATTTGTCATCATTAATTTTATAAGTTTATAAGTGGTATAAAGAGAAAATGAGATAGAAAAAATATTGAAGAATTACAAATCATACTTTATTTCTTCAATTGTAACATAAAATTGAGAGATTTATTTCTCTGTTCAACCACCAATGTTCAGATGACCATCGACCATGATTTGTTATAGCCACATAAGTTTGCTATTTATGATTTAGATAACAAGAAATGGTCCGAAGGCACTAACCAAATATAGTTGCAAGTGGACAATAATTTAGATTTAATTTAGTAAAATTTTTATTTTTTTAAAATTGTAACATTTATATATGATAAATTAAATTAAAAATAATTTTTATAAGTATAAACAGTAATAATTATATTTGATAAATAATTTTCAAACTATAAAAATGTTATATTTGTTATTAGTGTAAGATTTAAATTTAAAAATTAATTAATTTGTGAGATTATATAAAAATTTTTAATTTTAATAAATGAAAATTATTTTTAAAAAGTTTCATTTGCATACTTTAAAATTCCACAAGTACATAATTTTTTTATTTACTAAATTTAAAATAAAAAGTTTGTGTTTTTAACACCCCTTAGAAAACTCTATCAATGATAAAAGCCAAATCTATGCTTATGATATTACATATTTGTTATTCACATAATAGTTATTTTGATGAGTAATTTTGCAAATTAATGAGAAAATATTCAGTTTGGTCTTTAAAGTTACACTTACACTTTAATTTTAATTTAGTTCTTAAAGTTTTATTTAACTCAATTTAATTCCTAAATTTTTTAAATTTTAATCACATTAGTCTCTAATTGAGACAATTAAAACATCAAGAACTAAATAGTTAATATAACTATTTAACAATCTATTATGTGTCAAATAAATTGTTATTATTATTATTATTATTAAATAGTTAATATAATAAAGTCATTGATTAAATTTAAAGATTTATCATTATGATAGTGACCATAATAATATAATAATATAAGATAAATCTTCTATAATTTATTTAAGCTAAATTGATCTAGGTCATAATATTATTAAAACGGATATTATTATTTTGGATATGTATTTTTATTGGATGAAGATTAATAAATTTTATTTATTAAATTTTATATATATGGCGCATATAGATATATGATTATTGAATTGACCACTTTGAGAATTTCTAATGGTTATAATTAATCCATATTTGTTGAGGATATTCTCAAAATGAACATAATAATAGAATTTCTTTTGACTTACAATTGTATGGTAATTAACAATGTATTTATTATACTTTGATTTCACACATTCAATGTCATAGGGTTATAATTGAATGGATATTGAGCATGATTTAAATACTTGTTGAATTAATAATTAGTCGATAAGAAATTCATCCACTATGATAAAGAGTTTGAATGAATGAAGAAATGAGTTTTTTAGGTCATTCATGACTCATTATAATAATAGTAACAAGTTAGAGTTTGACAATTAATTCGTATTCTAAGGACCAATGGTTGAAAAGATAGAAGGAATTATACTTTGCAGGGGTGTTTGTGGTTCGGTTTGGATCGGTTTTGAGTCAAAAACTCATTCGATCTGAACACTAATTTCATTTGCAGGGCGGTTTGGATTGGATAATTTTTAAAAAAAACCCGATCCTTAGATCCAATTTCAAGAAGTTTGGATTGTTTAAAAAAAACCCGATCCTTAGATCCAATTTCAAGAAGTTTGGATTGATTGGATTTGCGGTTTTGTAAATTAAAAAAATTAAATACATATAACAAGTCTCAACATCACATTTTAAATAATCAACAATGACAGTGACAAAAAAAAATTCAACAATGACATAACAAGTCTCAACAATATTTTAAAAAGCTAATGATATCATAATAATAGAAATAAAATTATAGGTTAGTTATAATAAATAAATAAATAAATCACATTTTGAACATAAAATATTTATTAATAATAATACATGAATAATATAAAAATATATAATAAATTAAACATGTTACAAGTATAATTGTAAATATAACAATAAAATAATAATATTATAGCACATTGTGTGGTTTAGATTGGATTGGACCAGTTATGAAAAGTAAATCTGAAATCCGAATTGATCCAGCAATTTGCAGAAAATTGAATCCAATTGAATTCGAATTAGTGCGGTTTTAATCGGTTTTCGGTTTGGATTAGGTTGGATGAGCGATTTAATTTGGATTTGAACACGCCTAATACTTTGTTCTTCTCGAGTTCTTAGTAAAAATATATTATTTCATACCAGTTGAAAAGTGTTGTTAGACACTAACCTTAATTAGCAAATTGAGTATGACTAATTTACTACTTGCTTAGTATTGAACCTATGGGATCACAAACTAACGAGTGTTCTAATTTTTATTAAAAAAATTATTTAATTATTATTTTAATTTAATCAAATAAATAATTATATTAATTCAAATATAATATTATTATATTTTTTGTTAGCACTAAAAATATAATAATAATAATAATATGATAATTGAGAAAATTAAATAAAAATTAAAAATAATTAATTATTCTATTTCTAAATTTAAATTCTAATTAAGTTTGGATGAGATCATAATTGATTCTATTTCAATTTAAGTTGTAATATGATTTATAAAATTTGAAAATTTAAAATTTAAAATAACAAAATATGATTTAAATTTGAATTGAGATTCAAATTTAAAATTAGTAACAAATCTCATATTATATATATACGTGTTTAGTTTTTATGCATTGATAGTGCAAAATGTTTTACATAGTCGTGCAGCCACAATCATTTTCTTGGATGACCATTCATGCAATCAATATAAAACGTAGTTATTTTTACTAATGCGGTGTTATGTGATTGAATACACGTGTAAATATATATATATATATATACAAGAGTAGAAGAAATAAGTAACAAAAGGAGTTTTATTCCTCTATCTCCACACACATAAATATGTGAGCATATTTTTTGGAAAAAAATTTTATGGCGTGCAAAAAATTGAAAAGAGGTTTTTTCAATTTAAATAAGATATCCATTAGTCAAAGAGCTTAGTCAGCTTACAACAAAAATTAGTCTCGGTGTGAATACGCATAATACTTTTGTACCATAAAAAAAAAAATTATTTTTACTAACATACTCAAATATTTGAATCTGATCTATCTTATTGTTGATCGAAAAATATGTATTATTCGATGAGAGCAAGTCGATTCGGAATGAGCCAGAGATAATTTCTCGAGAGGATGCATGCGTAAGCAGGGATCGAGAATAATGAGCGCTAGTTGGATTTCGAATGACTTGTTATTCGATTAGATTTTCTCGAGAGGAAAAATCGAATTGAGCATTCGAATGGAAGGTCAAACAGTCACGGTAGTGAAACGGTTAAAGGCTTTTATCACATGAGAAAATCATGGGAAACGTCTCCAATCAAATGGCGAAATCAGTTACCTAGGGGAAAGTATTTGAAAAGTTCAAATTTGTAATTAAATGTAATTAATTATAATTAATTGCTAGTTACTAAAGGTATATTATAAATACTAGGAAGTCTTAGGAAATCAGGGTTGGAACTTTAACTCAGAAAACACTCAAGCACACTCATATCCCCAGAGAATTCCTGAGCCTGTAATCGAGTTACTTTTCTGTAAGGTTCCTTCCATGTCTTTACTTTTTCAATTTATCTTATTGTAAACTTTATTTTTGAAGCAAGCTTATCTTTCAAGTTTTCTTTATCTTCTTTGTATGATTTACATTTCTGCACTTTAATTTTCATGTCAAAGCCCTTTGACCTAATCGAAGGCATTTTACTGTTTTCTTTTAACTTCAACGCAGTCTTTTCCGATTTCAGTACATTTTCTTTTTGAAAACCTTATTCATTTGTTTATTTTATTACTTTATAAGTTTTAATTTATCTTTTAACCTATTACCCGTCTAATCGAAGACGCTTTGATGCACTTTTAGAAAACTGGTATCTGCAAAGAGGAGTAGGTTTCGCTCCCAGACCATTAGATATCGAACCACCATCGAAGCCGGATTGCCGATTTAATAGCAGAGGCTCATTGTGTAGAAAGTAAAAATGATGTTTTTATCCATGATCAAGTCTCTTCTATTTCTGATAATTCTATTGATTTCACTTTTGATTGCATTTATGATCTCGAAACATTGGGTTTTGAGAAATACTCAGTGAATGATGGTGATTATTATAAAGGGTTTGAATCTCAAGATCCTTTAGAGGAGATCAATTTGGAAACTCCCGATGATGTTCGAATTACATATATTTGTTAAAACCTTGTTGATCCTTTTCGAACTGAACTCATTAGTCTTTTACATGAGTTTAAAGATTGTTTTGCTTGGGATTATCATGAGATGTATGGTTTCGATGGTTCTTTGGTGGAACATCGATTAGCATTAAAACCCAATGCTCGACCTGTGAAGCAAATACCACGACGTTTTGCTCCTGAAATCAATGTAAAGATTAAAGAAGAGATCGAACGCTTGATTAAAGCAAAATTCATTCGAACTGCACGCTATGTTGAGTGGGTGTCGAATATTGTACATGTTATGAAGAAGAATGGGAAGTTGAGAGTATGCATCGATTTTCGAGATTTAAATAATGCTACTCCAAAAGATGAATATCTCATGCCTATTGCAGATATATTGATCGATTCTGCGGTAGGAAATGAAATACTTAGTTTTATGGATGGTTATTCTGGGTATAACCAAATTTTCATTACAGAAGATGATGTGGCTAAAACTGCTTTTCGTTGTCTTGGGACATTGGATACGTATGAATGGGTAGTTATGCCTTTTGGTTTGAAAAATGCTGGAGCAACATATCAACGAGCAATGAATTCTATTTTCCATGAGTTTATTTGGAAATTTATGGAGGTGTATATCGATGACGTTATGGTTAAATCGATTTCGGTAAGCCAGCACATTGATCATTTAAGGAAAGCATTCCTTACTATGAGAAAGAAGGGTTTAAAAATGAATCCTTTAAAATGTGCTTTTGGTGTGTCAGCCGGACATTTTTTTGGTTTTGTTGTTCATAAAAAAAGGGTTGCCATTGATAAAAATAAAGCAGATGCGATATTGGCATTGTCTGCACCAAAATCGAAGAAAGAGGTGCAATCATTTTTGGTTAAAGTGAATTATCTTTGAAGATTCATTTCGAATCTTTCGGATTGAACTAGGGTGTTCGCACGTTTAGTGAAATTAAAAAATAATTCACATTTCGAATGGACAGCAGAGCACCAATCGGCGTTCGATTTGATTAAAACTTATTTGTCTCAAGCCCCGATTATGGCAAATGTTCGAGCATCTGAACTTTTGAAATTATATATTGCAGCATTTAAAGATACTATAGGGTGTATGTTAGCCCAAGATGATGAGAATGGGCAAGAACGAGCGGTTTATTACCTTAGTCGAGTATTAACTAATATCGAAACAAGGTATTTTCCAATCGAAAAATTGTGTTTGTCTTTATATCATGCCTATATGAAATTAAAGTGTTATATGGTGGCTAAGTCGGTGAAAGTTATAGCACAAACTGACCTAATTAAGTATATGTTAAGTTTTCCTATGTTAAGGGGATGTTTGGGGAAATGGATGCTGGCATTGACGGAATTTGATTTACAATATATTCTAGCCAAGGCTGTGAAAGGACAGGTCATTACAGATTTTCTTGTGGATAATTCGAAAGATCTAAATAACCAGGGGGCAAATGTAATCGAGGTAAAAATCGATTATTGGAAGTTATATTTTGATGGGTCAAAACATAAAGATGGTGCAGGAGTTGGGATTTTAATTGTTTCACCAGAAGGAGTCTTGTCGAAATTTCTATTTGAAATAAAATATCCCTGTTCAAATAATGAGGCAGAGTATGAAGCATTAATTTTGGGCCTTGAAATTTTGATTAGTAAAGGAGTCTCGGAAGTTCAGATATTAGGGGATTCCCAGGTGGTTTTGAAGCAATTATCCAAAGAATTTAAATGTAACAATGAGAGGTTACAGAGGTATTTGACAACCGCTTGGGAGTTGTTAACTTCTTTTTGAAAAGTCTCTTTGGTTCATATTCCAAGGATTCAGAACGAAATGGCTAATGAATTAGTCCAAATTGCTTCGAAGTATAAAATCGGCCCAGGAACTCTTGAATCTTTGGTTGGTGTCCATCAGATTTTAGTACCTGCAAGTGAAAGGGAAGTTTTGTGTGTTGACAAGTGGGGGGGATGGTGATTGGAAGAAACCTATTGCTCAATACTTGAAAGAGCCTAGTGTTCTAGTTGATAGAAAAATAAAATTGCGAGCAATGAATTTTGTTTTAATGGCTGATGAATTGTATAAGAAAGGTATAGATGGGAGTTTATCGAGATGTTTAGGCCAAAGTGATCAAAACATTGCTTTGGGTGAAGTTCACAATGGAATATGCGGTGCTCATCAGGCTGGGAAGAAAATGAGATGGATATTATATCATAATCATGTATATTAACCATCTATGATTAAAGATTGCATTGATTATGCGAAAGCATGCTTGGAATGCCAAAAACATGGTTCGATTCAACAAATTCCAGCATCCGAATTACACTCGATAATAAAGCTATGGCCATTTAGAGGATGGGCTTTGGATTTAATTGGATTAATTCATCCTCCTTCATCTAAACAACACAAGTTTATCCTAGTAGCAATTGATTATTTTACAAAATGGGTTGAAGCGATTCCCTTCATAGAAGTAAGTCAGGGTGAGATAATAGATTTTATTGAGGAACATATTATTCATCGATTTGGAATTTCTCAAACGTTAAGTACTGATCAAGGAACAATGTTTACTGGTCAATGGATTAAAAGTTTTGCAGCATCGAGAAATATTAATATAGTTACTTCGACTCCCTATTATGCACAGGCTAATGGGTAGGTAGAAGTAGCAAATAAAATTTTAATAAGTCTGATTAAAAAGCATATCGGAAATAGGCCTCGAACATGGCATGAAACTTTAAGCCAAGTATTATGGGCTTATCGAAATTCACCAAGGGGTTCGACAGGTACTTTACCATTTAAGTTAGTATATGGTCATGATGCAATACTACCATTAGAAATTAATTTGAACACTTTAAGAGTATCGAGACAAAATGATTTGCCAGTTGATGATTATTGGAATGCAATGTTCGATGAGTTGAATGAATTAGACTCAGAACGAATTTTGGCACTTGATAATATGATTGGACAAAAAGAAAGTATTGCTCAAAGTTATAATCGTTGAATCAAGGAAAAGTCTTTTAATGTAGGTGAATTGGTCTTGAAAGTTATTTTGCCAATGGAAAAGAAATTGAGATTTCTTGGTAAGTGGTCCCATACTTGGGAAGGCCCATTCCAAGTAATGAGAACATATTCTGGAAATGCTTACCAGATTAAAGATATTGAATCAGAAAGAGTAATTAATTCGGTTAATGGAAAATACTTGAAGCAATACTATTGTTGACAAAAGTAGAAATTTAACATGCATATGTCTAGAAAAGATGGAAGTTGTTACAAAAAATGGAGTTAGAAATAAAAAAGAAATTCAAGGTGCCACTAGTTTTGCCAAATCGGAGCGTAGCTTTGCCCTTTTGTTTTTCAGAATTGAAAGCACTTCAATTTGTTTGAACTTATCAGCTTGAATTTTCTCTAGTTGTCTTTCATATTCTTCCTGCTTGGTATCAATTGAGACAAGTTTCTGAATAAGGTGACGTTGTTCTTGTTGGGCTGTGGCCAGAAGTTTAGCTATGGTGGCTCGATTTCGGCGTATGGTGGCAAGCTGTTCCTGAATCTGAGTTAATTCTGCTTCGAGTCTTGCTTCTTCTTGATCATGAAAAGCTTGAATAGAAATAGCATGGGAGATTATCAGATCAAATTCCTCACGAGAGGTTTGGATTGGTTGAGCATTTGCAAAAAAATCTTTTATATTAGATTTGATAGTGGCTTCTTCAGTTTCAGCCTCTTGGAGTTGAAATTGAGATGCAACACTATCATTGAGAAGTTGTTTGAATTCTTGAATTGAGGCTGAATTTGGTGTGTTAGTTGGAAGTTCAAAGGAAGAATTCAAAAGATCAGCCAGGAGTCGATTGAGAATTGGATCATTAACCCATGTGGTAGGTGGATGATCCAAGAGTTTAATGAGTGATCGAAGTTGTTCTCGAGTGCCAGGATCTAGTTCGAATGAAGGCCTTGATATTGTAGGTCTTGAGATTGCTGGTACAGGCACTGGTACTTTATTTTCTTGGATAACTTTATTTAAAATTGAAATCAAGTTGTCCAAAGTAGCACTGGTAGGGGTGGTAGAAGCACTCTCTGTTCCAGGTCTTGGTCCAGAGGGAGTTTGAAGATCGATCTGGAGTGAAGGACTGGGCACTTTGCGAGGAGTTTCTAAGACCTTAGATCGAGAGAAATCTAAATTGGTGGTGTCAGCAATTCTAGAAGCCGAGTTAGAATCTGGGGCCGCCTGGTTTTCTGCAGAGAATGCAGCTTGATTGTTTGGTGAAATTGACTCAAGTATATGAGTCTCTTCTGGAGAATACTGCAAGGGATTTGCTGTTGGGTCAACCACCTGTGTTGTATGGAGATGAGGTGGAAAAGCAGCTGGAATTGACTGAATAGGCCCTGTGAATTGAATTGAATCATGCGATGTGGAGTGTTCTGGATCATTTTGTTGTTGCAGAATTGGTTGATCAAGAACCCCAGTGGATGAAATTGAGTGGGCAACATTGGTAGGCTGGTATAAAAGGTACACAATTATGAGTTTGAAATTTATTTTAAATCAAATATAATATGTGTAGAAAAAATTGTGCTACCTGAGGAAGTCTGGATCTTCGTACTAGTTGAGAGCCAGGGTCAGAATCAGCTGCATCTTCCGATTGGGAGGAGGCAGCAAGAGTGTCTTTGTTGGTTGGTTCACTTTCATCAGCGCTTTCGCTTGATGATGGCAGCACTAACTGATAAAAAGTTCAGAACCAATTATGGTTAAGAAAATACAATTTGAAGAACATTTTGAGTTCAAAGAAAGAGTTATGAATAGAAGAGTTACTCTTCGAGAGGTTTTGGTAGGAGTTCTTCTGCTCTTATGTGGTGGTGGTCGAGCAGCATCAGCTTTCCTTTTGTGAGTTCTTTTTGGGAAACTCTCAGTGACAGCCGTTCGAATAGCAGTTTGTTGAATTTCTTCTAAGATACGGGTGTACCTTGAATAATAAGCAGCCCACCATTCGAAACAAGACTTGGTGATGAATGAACTACGTTCATAGATCAAGAAGTTGAAGCGGTCTCTTCGTTTTTGATTTTTTAAGAGAAAAGTGTTGAAATCTTCTTGAGATAACAGAGTAATGTGACAGAATGGTTCACTATGTCGAGGTTGTGGTGTTGGAATAACTTGAGAAAATTCCAGTTGTCTGACGGTTAAGTGAGGAGTGTACAGGGTTATCTTGAACCTTTCTTTTTTATACTGTGGTAACCCTATTGGTATCACCTGAACAGCCAACAGGTTTGCCCAGGTTCGATTTGGGAGTTCACTCTCCTCATTAGTATTTGGAAAGAGCAAACGATCAAGCCAGGCAGGGCCGCAATTGCAACGCAAAAAAGGAGTAAAATTAAGTTGATCGTTGTCAAAATCTTTGCAAGAATGAAAAAAGGAGAAAACAGCCCAAAATCTGTCTTCATCTGATTGGGTGTTTGGAAAATTGGGTTTGTAATTTGATAAACGAAAACCCTCGATGTGTTGTTTATTAGTACTGCCACCTTCAGGTTTTGCCATAAAATTTTCAAAAATGGCATTAAGCCATAATTGAAGGAGCCAGAGTGGACCTCCCGTGTTGATTATTTTATTATCTCGAAAGTCACAGACAAATAGACCAAGCTCTTTAAAAATGTTTCCCAGAAGAAGCTTGGCCAAGTTGAGAACTTTTCCTTCATGTAGAAGAGCAGCCAGGGGAAGGAAGAGCTTTGACATTTGTACGCTTCGAAAACAGAACAAAATTGTATTAACCAATAAAACAAGAAGGCTACATGTTCACTGTCTGTGATTTCTGCACCATCTTCACCCATGTTGTGGGCAATGAACTCACTGTAAGAGGTGTTGAAGACAACGTTGTACTGATCCTTAGATTGCATGTCAGGGGTACAATCTGGAGAATTTATTGGGAGTCCTGTGATGGCAGCTACATCGAGGAGGGACATTCCGATCATTCCGCAAGGAAGGTGGAAGTTGTTGGTTGTCCTATTCCAGAAATAAGTCACCGCCCTAATCATCCAAGGGTATGTAGTGAGTGAAAAATGAGAAAGCCTTAGTAGTTCTTGTATTCCTAGGGCTCCCCAGATAGCACCCTTTGTGGGTTCGAGGCGTTGGTACCAATTTGTGAAATCAAACCCTTGAGGATTGATTTTTAGATTATTTCGGAAGGGTTTTTGGTTATGAAATGAGAGATGTTAAAAGATTGGTTTATTAATAAATCTTTCCCTTCAGCATTTGGGAAGAAAGAACATTTTTTGTTTGTCCTCTCAAGAGTTTCAATCGGTCCAAGGAAGCAGTGTGTATCTGCACCGATTGTGAAGGGGATTAGGATTCTGGTGTCATTGACTTGCAAATGGGGATCGTCAATGATTTCATCATTGACTTGATTAAGAATGCGAAGGGCTGACGGAGATAGTGGTGCTATTTTATGACCTTTACCCTTATCTTGAGTAGTGACATGAGAAGAGGAATCAGCCATTGTTAACACAGGAAGAAAGGTTTGGAAGTTTAAGGATTTTTTGTGTAAAGGTTCTTTGATGTAAGAAGAATTCAAGGGATAATGGGTTGCGAAAGATTTTGAACAAAGGTAAGAATGATGAATTTAAAGTACTACTGTGAACAGTTACTATGAAAGGGATACGAATAGGGGTAACTTAGTGAAGAAGACGAAGTGGTAGAAAGAGAATGCACAGGTTTCGAAAAACGTACCGAGTGGGTCAGTATTAATGGGGAGTTTAAATGATAATTATTATTGATTTGAGAACTGACATTTTCAGTTTTGGATTAAGTGTTTTATCTTCTAAATGATGTTATCGAAGGCAAACACATTAATCCAAGGGGGAAATTTGTTGATCGAAAAAATATATATATATTATTCGATGAGAGCAAGTCGATTCGGAATGAGCCAGAGATAATTTCTCGAGAGGATGCATGCGTAAGCAGGGATCGAGAATAATGAGCGCTAGCTGGATTTCGAATGACTTGTTATTCGATTAGACTTTCTCGAGAGGGAAAATCGAATTGAGCATTCGAATGGAAGGTCGAACAGTCACGGTAGTGGAACGGTTAAAGGCTTTTATCACATGAGAAAATCATGGGAAACGTCTCCAATCAAATGGCGGGATCAGTTACCAAGGGGAAAGTATTTGAAAAGTTCAAATTTGTAATTAAATATAATTAATTATAATTAATTGCTAGTTACTAAAGGTAGACTATAAGTACTAGGAAGCCTTAGGAAATCAGGGTTGGAACTTTAACTCAAAAAATACTCAAGCACACTCATATCCCCAGAAAATTCCTGAGTCTGCAATCGAGTTACTTTTTTGTAGGGTTCCTTCCATGTCTTTACTTTTTCAATTTATCTTATTGTAAACTTTATTTTTCAAGCAAGCTTATCTTTCAAGTTTTCTTTATCTTCTTTGTCTGATTTATATTTCTGCACTTTAATTTTCATGTCAAAGCCATTTGACCCATTCGAAGACATTTTACTGTTTTCTTTTAACTTCAACGCAGTCTTTTCCGATTTCAGTACATTTTCTTTTTGAAGACCTTATTCATTTGTTTCTTTTATTGCTTTATAAGTTTTAATTTATCTTTTAACCTATTACCCGTCTGATCGAAAACGTTTTGATGCACTTTTAGAAAACTGGTACCTGCAAAGAGGAGTAGGTTTCGCTCCCAGACTATTAGACATCGAACCACCATCAATGTGCTAAAAATCGACAAAACACTTATTAAAATAAAATTTAATTATAAAATAAATTTTTATAATTACTTTATTACTTTTGTTCCGTATTATAAACATATATAATAATCCTTCGATCAATTGTATATCTTGCTAATTTTTGCCCCAATGACTTTATAGTGGCATATCTTTCACAATATCACTCAACATTATTGATCACCAAAGCATATACTTCTACAATTGATCATATAATGTGTGGATTATAAATTGTTTATGGTCCTCAACTCTTATAGAATCCACATTTTAAAATAAAATAAAAAAAAATAATAAAAAAAAGAAAATGGCTTTAAGTCACCGTAAGAGAAGAGAGAGTTTGGAATTTCTCATTTTTAAAGGAAAAAAAAGCAACAAAGGAAAAGAGGAGAGGTTCGGCGTCAACAAGAGAAGAAAAGGAAAAAAAGAGCAGTTCAATGTTGCACACATTAAATTGATGAACTTGCTCTATTTTTTATGAAATTTTAATATGTTATTTCTGGTGTAGAGATGAATATTAAGATACCCATTTTGTGGACGATTTATGTTGTTTCTATTAGTTTTAATGATGTGTTTTGTTGATTGTTAAGATGTCCTAGTACTATTAGAAAGACTGATTGTGTACCTATTATTTTGATAGTGAAAGATTTTATTGGATTGGATCCCGTGGATTTTTGTCCCTCTTTTTAGAAGTTTTCTCATGATAAAAATTGTAAGAAAAAGTATATGGAACCAACTCCAAATCAGCCAAGAATGGAACAACTTAATTAATTATAAATATAATAATTAGTTTTATTTATTTATGATTTAAAATATTGGTTATTAAATGTTTCACCACATTCAAATTAGGAAGAGATACGTTCAGTATCATTGCAACGTGAATCACAGAAACTGATTCAATTAGCTTCCGTCTCTTCACCCTCTTTTCCTCTCCAAATGCCAAAAACATGATAAATCAAAAAATATATTCAGAACCATCCAATTTACAAAGAAAAGAAACATCCTAATGCCTAGTATAAACACCATCCACGTAAAGATTTTGGATTCACCTAAAGGCATTTGGCTGATTTTTGTCTGGTACCCTTTTGGTTCCCTATCATTGTTGAAATTGTAATGTTTGATTATTTAATTTTTGCTACTATATTTATTGCTTAGAGTATCATTGAAGTTGCCTATTTAATTGCACATGTTGTGGAAAAATTATTTTAGTACTTCCATTGCTAGGCATATTCTTATTTGAACCTCGATTTTTTTCCCAACAAAGTGATATCTAGAGTTTTGGTTGTTTATTTCTGTGTTGATTAAATGGAGAAAAATATTCCATGGCTAAATATGGTCAAATTGAATTCCAGAAATTACTTGACTTGGAAGACCCCAATGAAAGATATGTCGTACAGCAAGGACTTGTATGATCATGTGGAGGGGAATAAATCTAAAGATATCAAATCCGATGTTAAATGGAAGAAGTTGATTCAGAAGATAGTTGTTTTGATTAGGCAATGCCTTGATCTTAACGTGTATCTACATATTGACTCCGAAACTAATGTCCAGAAGATGTGGAAGAAATTGAAGGAGTTATATGAGAGGAAGAATGTACAAAACAAAGCATTCTTAATTCAGAAGCTAGTCAATAAAAAATACATTGAAGGTAAATCAATACCAGAACACTTAGCATAATTCGGGAGACTGTGAACTAACTGACAAATAATGACATCACTTTAAATGATGAATTACAAGCGTTGTTATTGTTGAGTTCTTTGCCTGATAGTTGAAAAGTTCTGGTTGTGACATTAACTAATTCAACTCCAAAAGAAAAGTTGACATTAGCAATGGTTAAAGAAAGCATGTTGAATGAAGAAGTCAAAAGAAAAGAGCAAGGTTTGATTAATACCTCCTCTTATTTAGAAGTACTTGTTTCAGAATCATGGGAGAGAAGTCAAAGCGAAAAATCTCACGGTTCTGACAGGTTAAAGAGTTGAAGCAAATCAAGAGAAAAGTACAAGTCAAGAAAAGAGTTCATTTGTCACCACTGTGGCAAGCCGGAGCATATCAAGAGGTATTGTAAGTTCTTGAAAAGAGAACAATCAAGAAAAAGAAACAAAGACAAAGATAAAGATAGTGATAAAGAGACTGCTGCGATTGTTTATGAAGATGTTCGTATCACCTATGGTGAAAATTATGTTAATCTTGTCTGTGATGATTTTATTTGAATTATGGACTTTGATGTCTCATGTCATGTCACTCCGAGACGTGAATTTTTCACTTCCTATACTGTTAAAAATTTTGACAAGATCAAATTAAGAGATAAAGGAGTGTTTCATATCATTGGTATGGGTGATGTGTGGCTTGAAACCAACATGGGATGCAAGTTGCAATTAAAGAATGTTAGGTATGCGCTAGATATGTGGTTTAATATGATTTCAGTGAAGGCATTGGATCAAGAGGAATATTGCACTTTTTTTGGTTGTGAAAAGTACAAGATTATCAAACTGGCTCTCATTGTTACTAAAGAAGACAATAGCCTCACTACACTATATCGATTGCAAGCAAAGTTGTGCAAAGAAGAGGTGAATATAGCTGATAATTTCTCCTCTAATTTGTGACATATGTGTCTTGGTCACTTGCACTTTTTTTGGTAGTGAAAATAATAAGATTATCAAACTGGTTCTCATTGTTGTTAAAGAAGACAATAGCCTCACTACTCTATACGATTGCAAGCAAAGTTGTGCAAAAAAGAGGTGAATATAGCTGATGATTCCTCATCTGATTTGTGGCATATGTGTCTTGGTCACTTGAATAAGAAAAGACTAAACATCTTAGCCAAGAAGCACTCACTTCCAGTGAAAAGTACAACTTTAAATACTTGTACTTATTATTTTTTTTGGAAAGCATGCTAGAGTATCATTTCATAGTTCGGACCTCATAGAAAATCACATGTTCTAGATTTTGTTCACACTAATGTTTGTACTATGAATGCTAAAACACTAGGCAATGCATTATACTTTATTATTTTTATTGATAATTATTCTCAAAAAGTGTAAACTTTTGTTTTGAAATCTAAAGACTAGGTGTTCGATATCTTCAAACACTTTCATGTAAGTGTTGAAAAAGAAACAGAAAAAAATTGAAATATTTTTTAGCAGATAATGGTAGTGAATACAGGAGTCTGTTTGAAGAGTATTGTAGAGGATATGGGATCAAGCTTGAGAATACGGTTCCTAAGACTCCTCAACATAAAGGAGTTGCATAGAGAATGAATCGCACTATCAATGAAAGAGTCAAGTGTATGCTCTCTCATGCAAAGTTGCCTAAATCTTTTTTAGTTGAAGCGATGAGTACGGCGATAGATTTGATCAACCTTTCTCCTTCAGCTCCAGTAAATGATGATGTTCCAGAGAAAGTTTAGAGAATGAAAGATGTCTATTATAGTCACTTGTGAGCATTTGGTTGTAGGGCCTTTGTTCACATTCCAAGAGATAAAAGGTCCAAACTTGATGGAAAGTCAAAGTAGTGTATCTTCATGGATTATAGTCACGAAGACTTTGGTTACGGATTATGGAATACGGTAAGTAAAAAAAAATTAGAAGTCGAGATGTAATATTTCTTGAAGACCAAAATATTAAAGATTTTGAAAAGACAAATAAACTAACAATATCTATTAGATGTTCTGCTGATGATGAACCTGATCTTTTTATTAGACCTCCTATTGAAGGGGAAGATGTACAAGTTGATAATAATGGTGATGGTTTGCATGATGAACTTACACCTCAACCTGAGGTGTCAGATGTTGAAATTCTACTTGAACCACCAGTTGAGCATGAATTGAGAAGATCTACTATAGAGCATCATCCTTCTTAGAGATACTCTCCCATGAGTATGTGATGAACACTGAGACTGAGGAGTCAAAGAGCTACCAGAAAGTTATGTCTGATTAGCATAATAAAGATTGGCTGAAGGCCGTGCAAGAAATGAAATCCTTGCATAAGAATAATACATTTAAATTGGTGATGCTGCCAAAAGATAAGAGAGCATTCAAGAACAAATGGGTGTTTAAATTGAAAGCAGATGAAATACTTCACGACCAAGGTACAAAGCTTGGTTGGTTGTAAAAGGCTTTGAACATAAGAAATGTATTCATTCTGAAGAGATTTTCTCTCCAGTTGTGAAGATGTCCTCGATTCGAGTTGTTCTTGGATTAGTAGTTAGCTTGAATTTAAAGGTTGAGCAGCTTTACGTGAAGACTGTGTTCCTTCATGGTGACATAGATAAAAAAATTTATATGGAACAATCAGAGGGTTTTGAGGTTAAAGGAAAAGAGCACCTTATATGCAAGTTGAAGAATAGCTTATATGGGCTGAAGCAAATGCCAATGCAGTAGTACACGAAGTTTGATTCCTTCATAGAAGATCATGTGTATAGTAAGATTTCTTCTGATCGTTGTGTGTATGTTATGAAATTCTCTGATGATGACTTTATAATTCTCTTGATTTATGTTGATAACATATTGATTGTTGGTCATGACACTAAGAAAATTGAAAGTCTTGAGAAAGACTTGAACAGATCCTTTGCTACAAAGGATTTGGATCTTACAAAGAAAATACTTGGCGTGAGTATCACTCGTGATAGAAAGAATGGAAAATTGTGGTTGTCGCAGCAGAAGTATATTGAGAAAATTTTAAAGAGGTTTAGCATGAGTAATTCCAAACCTGTTATTACTTCACTTATTAGTCATTTCAAGCTAAGTTCGTAGCAATGTCTTGCATGTGAGAAAGAAAAAGAAGAAATGAAGTTTAAATTAATGGGTCTCTCATCTTATAAACTCCTCACTCTTCCTTGTTTTCTTGATGTGGGACTAACTTTATGCACTCCTCACACTTGCAACATTAATAATCTCTCTCCTCAAGTGTGAGCCTCCACATCAAGCATCAACTCTATCTCTTTCTAGTTCATCCACCACACATTTGAGTATTCGTCCATCACACTGCGAGACACACCGCCCGGACCACGCATTCTTCACCTTGAATACTCCTTAAACCACCAGACCGACTAACTATCGGCTCTGATACCACTTGTTGGGCCACTGCGAGGAGCTCTCGACCATCGTGGAGACTTCGGGAAGGAACCAAATGAGAGAATATAAGATGAGAAGACACTACATCTAACTCAACCTTAAGGTATTAAGTTAATAGGTCTTCCTTATAAACTCCTCACTCCTCACACTTGCAATATTAACAATTTGTTGGTGAGTCCCCAACTCAAGTGGAACCTACATTTTAAAACAAAACAAAAAATAATAAAAAAAAGTGTCTTTAAGCCACACTAAGAGAAGAGAGAAAGTTTGGAATCTCTCTTTTTTTTAAAAAAAAGAAAAGCAACAGAAGAGAGAGAGAGGAGAAAGGTTCGGTGTCGAAAAAAGAAGAAAAGGGAAAAAAGACAGTCCAATGTTGCACATATTAAATTGGTAAACTTGTTCAATTTTTTTATAAAATTTTAGTATGTTATTTCTGATGTAGAGATGAACATTAGGATATAACATGCTAGTTGTATTATCATCTCTTTTGTCTGATTTAAAATACCCACTTTATAAAGGGTTTATGTTGTTTTTATCCATTTTGATGATGTATTTTGTTGATTCTTAAAATGTCTTAGTACTATTAGAAAAACTGATAGTGTACCCATTATTTTTATAATAAAAGATTGAGTAAAGTATCGTTTTTGTCCCCAACGTTGGGGTAAGTCCTATTTGTGTCCCTAACGTTTAAATCGTCCTATTTGTATCCTTAACGTTTATAAAAGCGATTCAATGTTATCCTACTATCAATTATACTAACAAATCAGATTATATTTTTCAATTATTCTCACTTGGATGTATTCATTCTCAATTAGGTCTCACTTGGATGTGTTCGATTTTAATATTATACCCACTATTTGTGTTAAGATTCAATTATATCCCTAGAAAAATGAATTATGTAAATGTTGTAGGAATTAGTTTCAACATTTGATGAGCTATATTTCGGAGTAGATCATCGATTCTATCCTAGACATTTGTATTCTAACTTTAAGAAGAGATTTTTAAAACTCAAACTAAAGCACTCATGATGTATAATTGACGACAGGATAACATTGAATCACTTTTACAAACGTTAGGAATACAAATAGAACGATTCAAACGTTAGGGACACAATAGGATTTACCCCAAATGTTAGGAACAAAAACGATACTTTACTCTAAAAGATTTTAGCAGAATAGGTTCTTTAAATTTTTTGTCTCTCATTTTGAAGATTTTTACAATAAAATTTTGATATTTAATTATTTAATTTTTACCATTATATTTATTATTTGGAATATCTTTAGAGTTGTGTATTTAATTATATAGATTGTGAAAATTTTATTTTGATATTTCTGCTGTTAGATAAATTCTTATCTAAATTTCGGTTGTTTTTCACAACATAAACTAAAAGTGGATTGTTATTTCTATTATTAAATTTGATATTGTTATTCTACTAAAGTGAACATTATAACTATTTTGTCTAGAAACGGGATTTGTTTAGATGAAAAATATTAACAATTTAATTTGTCAATCATACTTTTTTTTTAATTTAGTGATATCTATGATTCTTTAAAAAAATAATAGATTAATTTGTCATTCATTTGTTTTTGTTTTATTAAAGATTAATTTATCTAATATTCTTTTTTTTTTGAAGTAAAAAATGCTCAACACAAAAAAGGTGGAGCAGAAGTCTAGTAGCAAACAATTCAAAGTACACACCAAACCAGACAATTTAAAAAAGTAAAAGACCTTCTAGTCATCTTCGGCAGTGCCATCAACAACCAAGAGGTTAGCCACCAAGCCACTCATCGGATAGCATAAACGACCTATTTATAATTTCCGCCACACCTGAGGCTTGATTATTGAAGACTCGACCATTTCTTTCTAGCCAAATAGCCCAAAGGACAGCAAAGAAACCCACGAACCATCTTCTCCTCTCATTCTTTCTCTGTGAAGCATTCGTCCAACTCTCAAAGTGTTGCTTGAGTGTACCTGGCATAGTCCATATCCTTCCGAGGGCGAAAAGCCAAGCACACCACACCTGCCATGTGAGCTCACAGCCAATAAATAGATGAAAAGCAGACTCAACAGACTTACAGCATAAGACACACATATTATCATGCTGATCAATGACACCTAATCTGCTTAGTCGTTCCTTAGTACTCACTCTCTCAACCAATACAAACCAAGAAAATAACTCGACCCGTGGCGGTACAAAACCCTTCCAAATAGCACTAGTGAAACTATAGCTTGTTATTTCCTCCGGGAGAACTGCTTCCTGCAACACCTGTACAAAGGATTTAGTAGAAAAAATACCAGTTTTATCAAATTTCCAGACCACCCTGTCCTCTCTCTCATTTGTTAGCCTCACAGGCTGCAAGGCTTCATGTAGTTGGTTTAACAGATTCAACTCCCATTGGAATAACTCTCTCCTCCATTGAAAGCTCCATATCCAATCTAGCCCATCCCAGAACCCGCAGTCCCCGATAACAGATCCTTTAAGGTTTGAGACCGAGAAAAGTCTGGGAAACTTCTCTTTCAATATACCACTAGGTAACCAGGCATCCTCCCAAAACTTGATCATTCTGCCATTCCCGGCATCCATAGACAAGCCTCTGATCATTTTCTCTCTGATACGTGGCTCTCGGATTTGGAGCTGACAGATATCCTTCCATGGACCCCCTCTGGTAGGGACAGGCTGGCCACACAGCATCTCAGAAGGGTTCATGCTATGACAAGAGCATACAATTCTCTTCCACAAGGGGCAATCTTCTTTCGAAAACCTCCACCACCACTTAAACAGCAGGGCTGTATTCCTGATCACTGCATCTCCCACTCCCAATCCACCCGCCTTTCTAGAAGCCATCACAACCTCCCATCTCACTAGTGGCATCCCACCCTTCCCATCCTCATTACTCCATAAGAACCATCTTTGTAGCGAGATTAACTTCTCCGCTACTGCCTTCGGCATCCTGTATAAGCTAAGATAGTATATGGGCAAGCTATTGAGAACAGCTTTAATGAGGACTAGCTTTCCCGCTTTATTGAGGGTCTTTGCCTTCCACAAACTCAACTTTTCTTCCACCTTATCAATCACCGGTTTCCAAGTCTTAACTAATCTTGGATTTGCTCCCAGAGAGAATCCCAAGTATCGGACGGGTAAAGAGGCTTCCTTGCAGCCCAGCAAATGACACATCTTCTGCGTCCAACGCTGTTCACAATTAACTGGAATAAAACTTGACTTCTCAAAATTAATACACAGTCCAGACATCATCTCAAAGCAACGTAGAAGCCGCTTGTAATTCCTGATAGTCTCTTCTTCTGGAGGACAGAAAAGGATAGTATCATCCGCAAACTGCAAGTGCGACAGCTCAATGTTATCCCGTCCAACCAACATCGGAGAGATACGCCCATTCCTCACTGCCTCCCCAATCATTCTATGGAGTACATCAACAACTAGCACAAACAGAAAAGGCGACAAAGGATCTCCTTGGCGTAGGCCCCTTTCCATTTTGAAAGTCTTAGATGGGGACCCATTGATAAGCACAGACATAGACGCAGAACATACACACTCCTTAATCCACCCCCTCCATCGATTGCCAAATCCCATCTTCTGTAGAACTATATCTATAAAACTCCATTTGACCCTATCATAAGCTTTTTGAAAGTCCAGTTTAATTATCGCTGAGCTCCTTTTCCTTGCCTTAACCCACTGCACAGTCTCACAGGCAATCAAAGCTCCATCATGAATTTTTCTTCCTTGTACAAAGGCACTCTGAGTCTCACCTACTAACCCTGGCATCACGTGCCGCATCCTCCGAACCATCACTTTAGATATAACCTTATACACACAACCTACCATACTAATTGGTCGAAGATCTTTTATTTCAGTCGCTCCAATAAACTTTGGTGCCAATGCCACCCAAGTAACATTTGAATCCCTAGGCAGTCTAGCTGACCGGAAGAACCCCAACACGGCTTCAATGAATTCTCTCCCTACTTCATCCCAACACTTCTTTATGAAGTTCATATTATACCCGTCACACCCTGGTGCTTTTGTGGATTCACAATCCCACACTGCATTCTTGATTTCTTCAGCAGTGGGCATTAGTTCCAGTCCTGTCGCCTCTTCCTCAGATATCTGTCTCACCAACCCATCCCGAAAGCCTATATTAGGGGACGGCTCCTGATGGTACAAGTCCTTATAGAAGCCTCTTATAGCAACCTTAATCCGGGATTGATTTCTCACTAATCTCCCATGGATCCTCAAGGCATCAATCCGATTGTTCCTCCTCCGTGCTGAGGCTATATTATGGAAGTACCTAGTGTTTTTGTCCATCTCCTTAGCATGCTTGGATCGTGACATCTGCTTCCAATGTATCTCCTTCCTGATATACCATATCTTGCAAGAGCTCACAAGCGCCTTCCTCCTTGCTTCCACTGTTCCATCATGCACTCCGTTACTCACCATATCATCGACTTTTCTAATTTCCTCTTCAAACCTATTAATCCTCAAGTCCATATCGCCAAAGTTCTGTCGATGCCATCTGCGCAGTGGCACCGTCATAGCCTTTAGCTTGTCCAAGAACTGAGTCTCCCCTAAGCTCCTTCACCATCCTCAAGAAACCATCATGAGTAAACCAAGAATCCAGACTCCGGAAAGGCCTTGGGCCCCCTTCCATCCTTGTGACATCCATAATCATTGGACAATGGTCCGACAAGCCTCTTGGTCCTCCCCGTAATCTAGTTTCAGGAAACTCTTCTAACCACTCCAAACTCACCAAAGCTCTATCGATACGACTACATGACCGGCCCCTGAACCATGTGAACTTGCGATCAGATAAAGCTAGATCCACTAGTTCCATATCTTGTACCCAAGAGATAAAATCTGTTGCGGATGCCGACAGAGAAGTGGTCCCTTTCCTCTCCTCTATTTGAACAATCTCGTTAAAATCCCCCATAAAGCAGAAAGGTACTTGGCATAATCCGGATATGAAGCTTAACTCTTCCCAAACAATAAGCTTTTCCTCTCTAATATGTTCTCCATAAACCAAACAGAAAGCACACCGAAAATTGTTTTTTACCAGCACTCCCTCCACACATAACCATCTAACTCCTTTATAACAGTTGCTTACGCTAAACACCGTTGTATCCCACATCAACAACAGACCGCCAGAAGCACCTTCCGCTTCCACAAACTCCCAACCCACTACGTCATTACCCCACAGTTGTACAACATCAAATTTAGTCAGGAGCTCCTTTTTTGTCTCTATCAAGCCTAATATATGCAAATTAAATTTCTTCCTAAAATTTTTTACCATACCCAATTTTCCAATTCCCGCCAACCCCCTAACATTCCAGGATGAAAAATTCATTTTAAAACAGTTGTACACACCTTTTTTCGTTTTTTCGGACGGCTTCTTCTAATTTTCTCTTTCAGTTTAGCTTGCTTTTTCTTCAATGCTATTGCCTCATTCTGCTCCTGAAGTATTCTCATGATATCATCTTCCTCATCATATGGCTCAGCTCCAGATTCCACAGCTAAAGTCCAGGCCTTCCTATTTTCTTCCATGACTTCTTTCCTGTTAATTTCAGAAGTTTCAGAACCAGCGTCCTCCTCAGCATCAAGGCGTTCATCCCCCACATTGTCCATGTCTTCCCCAGTCCCCGCACTTCCCATCACCAGTGTCTCCGTCACTCTCAACCCATCTGCATCCCGCTGCATCTCCGCGACCCCCAAGCACCCAGAGACAGTATTCCGCTGCAACTCCGGACCTGTCTTCTGTACCACCATCTCGATCTCCCTCCCAGGTCTGATGTCCGTTGCCCTCAGTGTCTCTGTTCGACCATCATCACCAACCACAGCCAGCGACATCAAGCTCGGCCCCCCATCGACAGCCTGTTTAGTGCTCGACCTACCCCCTTTCTCGTTTGGCGTCCGACGCCCCTGTCCCCTGCAGCCTATCGATCCAGTCGAGGGAACCCCTTCCTCCGAACAGAAAATGGCGCACGGTATCGGTCTTCCCCACGGATTTGGAACATCCGCGCCGTCTTGGAGAGCCTTGCCAGCAGCATTCCTCGAGTCCCCTGTCGCCAACTCTTTGGGCCGTATCTTGGTAGGTTCCCGCTCCAGGCTGTTTGCAACCCAGTCCAACTCCTCCCTATCCCCTAACCCTTCTGGCGGGCCTCTTAGCGTGAAGCCCAAAGGATAGTCCTTCTCCTTGGAAATAACATATTGGGCCCCAATCCCAGTAGGATTATAATTGGCCTGGACCGGATCGACACTCCGCCTAGCACTACTAGTGATATCCGTTTCCTTATGTATTTGCCCATCAGCAAAGTCCCAGGACACTGTCCTATCTGAGTCATCGTCTGCACCGTTGAGAGGCGATCCCGCAATATCCGCCTGCGCCATATTGAGATCAATCTCCCTAATTATAGGCGTAACCGTTTTAGAAATCAAACGTACATTACTCCACTCATTCAAAACTTCCGAGGAGATTACAATTCTACCCTTCATCTGTTCTTCCTCTCGTCCCAGCGGCAAGATCACCGCCGCCGCTTCATCCTCTCTGGTCAGCTGCCCCTCGCTACAGTTAACAGCAGCATTACTTTTACTGCCCATAGTAGCAGGACCTCCTCCGATACACAGTCCTTGTTTCCAGTCGACCCTATCCCTCCTTGTACATCCCATAGAGGCATAACCCCCGTTTCTCATCTCTGAGACAAACACCTCAAACCTAGTCCTGCCTACGAGTATGGACATTTTTTCATGAATGACATCAAACGTGCTCGTATCGATCAGCACACGGCCAACATTAAACGACGAGCATATTCTAAAAGATAAAAAATTAATCTTTCATGTTTTTTTATTAAGATTATTTGAAAGGAAAATATTAGAAACTAACTTCAAATTTTAGTGTAAACCGTTTCTTTGAACAACTTTAAAGTAAATATTCACTCCGAAATATGTTCTGAATTAATTAAATAACTGTTGGTTAGTCGTTAGAAACGAGTAGAATATATTTTGAAAATTACCAAAACATTAAAGTAACATAGGTCTCCTTTAAAGTGTACCACCAGGCACCAACACAATTTTGTTTTTCCGAATAAAGTAAAAGTAAAATCACATAACTTGAAGGGTTTGATTTTTATATATTGGTAAATATAAAAAAAAAATTTACTTTTTTTTTTTCTGAAAGATGTTAAAATAATATTTTTTATTTATAAAATATATATATTTTTATAACTTTTAAAATTTTTTTAATTTATTTTAAATTTTTTGTGTTAATTAATATTAAATAACTAATATTAATTTTATTTATTTTTTAAAATAATAAATGATTTTTTTATAAAAATATTTTTTAACAAAAATTTTATTTTTTATCATTAAATTATATTATAGTTATATTTTATTATTAATTTTTTGATATTAATATATATTATTTTAAAATTTTAAAAAAAATCTTGGTAAGATTATTTTCTGATATCAATATATTAAATATTATACCTATTAACAATGATAAAAATTTTTTATTTAATATTAAAATAATATATATTGATATTGAAAAAATAATAGTAAAATATAATATAACTATAATTGTTAACAAAAATTTTGGTAAAATCACAATTTAATAATTAAAAAAATTATTGAAGGGTATCTTTAAAAAAATAATTTATTAAAAGATATTTTAGTAAGCAAAATTTAATGATAAAAAATAAAATTTTTATTAAAGGGTATTTTTGTAAAAAATAATTTATTTTTTTCTTAAAAAATTTGATAAAGTTAATATTAGTTAACACAAAAATTTAAAATAGATTAAAAAAAAGTTTTTAAAAAATTATAAGAAAGAAAAATGCATATTTTACAAATAAAAGAAAAAAGAGTATTATTTTAATATTTCTCAAAAGAAGTAAAATTTTCCAAAAAAAAAAATTACACCGCTATTTATTTTAATCTTTTGTTTTATTTTGTTATTTTGTTAGAGAAGTTATCAACTTAGCTTTAATTAGATTATAAATTGATAAGATTATTAAGATACATGAAAAAACAGATCAGTTTTTATAGAAAAAAAAAAAAAAAACAAGTTGGATAGGATCAAGAAAACCAATCTATGGTTAAGACAGAGTTGAATAAGGCAACCTTCACTTATTATTTACTATAGACAGATTTTGATGCTGTTATTTGTTAAAGATATGAATATATTAGCTGCCACTAACGTGGAAGATTTATATATAAAGGAGAGAAAACACAGACTTTAAACCAACAACACAAGACAGTAACTTCGGACTTCCGAGACAAAAGGGAGCGTAATACCACACATCTGAGAGAACTTCTGCGACTCTGTCCACTACATAAGATCGATCTCAATTACACAAATTAGAGAGATTCAACGAAAAATTAATATCAGAGTGCTGTGGTCTCCATAGCAAAGCTCATTTTCTCTCTGCTTTTTCTGTAGTACAAGTACGTAGTAATATGTTTCATCTGTATAATTTATTTCAATCTTTTCGTATCGTAATTTTTTCTTTATACATAAATAAATAACAATGATATATTATGATAAGATATATTTCTAATTGTTTTCTTGTTCTGATCTCAACTTTACATAAATTCTTGAATGAAATTACACTAATAAAAAAGAGTAGATATATACTAGGCTTTAAAGGCTATTACGTAGAATAATAATATTAATTATGGTTGTGATCAAATTTCATTTTAACTTGAAAGTTTGCATGATGTTATGAAAAATAAGTAACTAGCATTTTTAAAATGTACGTATAATGCATGAGATTTAAAAAATAATTTATAATTAATAATTATGATTGATGAATAATGTTTTCAGCGTGGAGTGCAAGTGATAGAGGTAAGCTAGAAATTATCAATAGGGTTGACATTAAATTAAGGTGATTAGTAAAAATGGAAGGAGGGCCGGAGGCGGCAAGTAAGCAAGAGTTTACGGAATTTTGGAGAAGAGCAACCAGGTCGCCCTACATCATGCGCCTTGCTTTATCGGCTGGAATTGGAGGTCTTCTCTTCGGTTACGACACCGGTGTTATCTCGGGAGCCTTGCTTTATATTCGCGAGGACTTCGTAGAAGTTGATAAGAAATTATGGTTGCAAGAAGTTATTGTAAGTATGGCTGTAGCGGGTGCCATCATTGGTGCGGCACTTGGTGGATGGATGAACGACAGGCTTGGCCGAAAGACTTCTATCTTGGGAGCTGATATTGTTTTTTTTCTTGGCGCAATTGTCATGGCTATTGCCCCAGCTCCTTGGGTCCTTGTTGTTGGAAGAATTTTAGTTGGTTTTGGAGTTGGCATAGCTTCTATGACTTCTCCTCTCTACATCTCAGAAGCCTCTCCAACTGCCATTAGAGGAGCTCTCGTGTGTATTAATGGTCTCCTCATCACCTTTGGTCAATTTCTCTCTTACCTTATCAACCTCGCGTTCACCGAGGTATATCTACTTGGATAATAATTAATAATGATTAAATAATTTAATATATTTGACTAAATTGTTTAACATAATATACAGACTCCTGGAACGTGGCGTTGGATGCTTGGGGTGGCTGGACTTCCAGCGGTGGTTCAGTTCGTTTTAATGCTGACCCTGCCTGAGTCACCCAGGTGGTTGTACAACCAGGGGTTAGAAAAGGAGTCAAGGGAAATTCTAGAAAAGATTTACGATGCAGATGAGATTGAAGGGGAGATAAATGCGATGAGAGAAGCCGTAGAACAAGAGAAGCAACAAGAAGGGTTGATCGGTCAAACTCTTGGAGAGAAAATGAAAGCTGCTTTCAGCAACGTTGCTGTCCGAAGAGGATTGTATGCAGGCGTGACTGCTCAAGTCGCTCAACAATTCGTTGGTATCAACACCGTCATGTATTACAGCCCAACCATTGTTCAGTTTGCCGGCATTGCATCAAAATCAACAGCACTTGCACTCTCCCTCGTCACATCTGGTCTCAACGCCGTTGGATCTATCCTCAGCATGCTTTGTATCGATAAATATGGAAGGAGAAAGCTCATGCTCCTCTCTCTTATCGCAATCATTGTTTGCCTCCTCACTCTCACCGGAGTTTTCTATCAGGCAGCTACCACTGCTCCTCCAATTGACAACGTTGACACCCTCAGTTTCGGTGGTAACGCTACATGCCAGGCTTATCTTGATGCCCCCAATTTCTCTTCATGGAACTGCATGAAGTGTTTGAAAGCTGAATGTGCCTTTTGTGCCAGCACTGGGGGCAATGTAAGTTCAGTTATTTCTTCTCTTATCAATTTATGTGTCTAATCTAATCTAACGTAATCAATGAACATGGTGCAGAATCTTCCGGGAGCGTGCCTGGCAGAAACAAAGGATGTGAGAGCGGTGTGTGGTGAGCAGAAGCGCGTGTGGTTTTCTGACGGATGTCCAAGCAAAATTGGAGTATTAGCAGTTATAGTGTTGGGGCTATATATCCTTGCATACTCTCCAGGAATGGGAACAGTACCTTGGGTTTTGAACTCAGAGATATATCCATTGAGATTCAGGGGAATTTGTGGAGGCATAGCAGCAGTTTCAAACTGGTGTGCTAATCTGATAGTGAGTTTGACATTCTTGTCATTGATCCATGCACTTGGAGCTGCAGGAACATTCCTTCTCTTTGCTGGATTTTCTACAATTAGCCTTGTTGCCATCTATTTATTGGTACCAGAAACTAAAGGACTTCAGTTTGAAGAAGTTGAGAAGTTGCTTCAGAAAGGGTTCAATCCTTGCAATTGCACTAATTTAAAGACAGATGAAGAGAAAGCAAATGAAGAGAAAGCAAGTACTAGTAAATAAATAAATTTCATTCACCATAACCATTTTGATGGATCACATCAGTGGATGGTTGAATTAATAAAACCATATGATATGATGAAGCTGTTAGTTATCTTTCATATAGATCGAGGAATTCTTTTTGGAAGATCCTCTCTTCAAGGAACGGAAATTAAAGAAGGAGATAAATATGATTGCTGCATGTGCGTGCGTTCTCTTCTTCCTTCGGAGAAATAAAACTACTCAAAATCCAAAGGACTGGTGTTGTCAGTGCAATAGAGAATTTCTCTATTTATGCAATACACAATTCATGTATGTCGATTTGTATCCAACGTATTAAATAAAAAAAGAGGCACGTTGTATGAATACTTTTATTTTTGTTTCTCTATATTGGGCCACTAAAGTTAAATTCCCTAAAATAAATCTAAACTGTAGGTTAACGTCTTTCTATGTTTCACAATTTACCGTCTAAAAAAAATTTTACAATTTGATACCGAGGTTTTGTATTTTTTTTTAGTAAAAAAAATTATTACAAAACATCGGATCGGAGAAGTTATTTTTATAATTAAAAAATATAAAATATTGTCTTTATATAATTATTTTTTTCTTATAATTTTACTCATTTGTAAATATTTGAGAACTTTTTTTTATTTTTTTTGTCTTAACTTTTGGATATTATATTTATTTTTCTATTAAATAAAATATTACTATTGTCTTTGAAAAAAATATCATATTTCACACAACAATCATCAATATGTAAAAAAAAATAGCCTCTTATTTATTTTATATATTTTTATTATAAAGTTAAAAAGTGATAATACAAAAAGAGAATACAATATTTTAATAAAAAATTTTAAAGTAAGCACATAATTTATATATTTTAGAGAATTATGTTAAAAAATTCATAAATTATTTTTTTTCTTAAGTCTTTATTCCAGAACGAGTCTAATACCACATTAAAATTTTCAACTTCGATAAGAATCCGTCTAAACTAAGTTATTATTTTCGGCGCATGCATGCATGACCTTTAATTTTACACAAACTCAACAAATTATTAAATTTTTAAGCAATATATACATTATTAAGTAAATTTGAGATACTAAATGAAAAATGTTAAAACTTAAAAGTCAAACGCTTAAAGGAAAAACAAAGATAAAGTGTACGTTAGTCGCTTCAAGTTTTTCTTTCTCAAAAGTTTTCACACGAACCTTTGGCGGTGACTTCACTATGTTATTCGTCAGTTTAATTAACTGATATTAACTCAACATTATATTTAACTCAGTTTAACTAAACATCATTATTTGCAGCCATTATAAATAAATAAATAAATAAAAGCCACGATCATTATGGGTTCCAAACAGGTTGAAAAAGTGTCATCTAAACCTGTACTAAAACTGTAGTACGCTCGAAACCTGTACTACTCTTTGCCCCTAGATTGGAAAATCCACAGTTCCACATTACTGAGGCATTTTACTTATTTGGAACTACTTGAATAGCTAGAATGTCTTAGTATATAATGTTGGAAATATTTCAAGTACACCAGGAGTATCAATGTACCAGTTATTTTAACCGTTGATCTGAATTATAAAAAATATATAATATATATTAATTGAAATCAACGGTTAAAACAACTAGTGTACCGGTACTCCCCGGTGCACTTAAAATGTTTCCTATAATGTTAATCATGTTAATACGTATTAAAATATAAAATATATATTTAAATAAATTAAATTATATATTTATATATAAATATATAATAATTAATTTTAATATATATAATATTTTTGATATAATATATATATATACGAAGAAAACTTATATCGTTTGATAACATGATTTGTTGTGCAGATCTTAAAATTTATAACTTTATTCGGTTTAATTTATGGTGTTTTTTATTAGGGTGTTTAAATTATCTAATTTATTTTTATAAATAAAAAATAAAATATATAAAATAAAAATAAAATATTTAAAATTTATTAAATATTATTTATTTATCTTTTTTAATAAATTAGACACAGAATCATAATAACAATCACTTTTATTTCTAGCTTAACAGTGACTTGTTCACAAATCACAACTCCAAAGTTAACGTCATATACTGTGATTCATTTGGTTTTTGGTGTAGACGAAGCTAAGAAAGCACAGGGCGAACGGCACAGCAGCGTGAACAAGTGGCGAGGTGGGTCAAATAAAGAAACAAAATATCAACTGCTCTGAATGCGTGTGGGTTCCACTGCCACCTGCCATCCACGCTCCCTCCACACGCCATTCCATTTTCTTATACACAGTGGCAATATTTTAGAATTTAGACTTACTCAGTTTCTCTCTCTCACAACGTTAATTAAAAGTTAAAAACTAAATCACAACACCAAATGATAGCCTGCAAGTGATCAAAGCAATATTTATTTCTTAATTAAACGAATAATGATATATACATTATGTTTATATTAATTTTTTAATATTTTTTATTTTTAATATTAAATTTTTTGATACAAAATAAAAAAAATCTTTGTTAACATAAAAAAAAAGCGTATAGGAAGTGTATACAAAAGATTATATATATATATATATATATATATATATATATATATATATATATATTCTAAATTAACTGTTAAACTAAAACTTTGGGTTAGTGAAAAATAGAAACTTAGTTGATGAAAAAAAAATACTGCAAATAAATTTTTTCCGATTGTGAAATAAACAACAAAAAGAAAGTCACATTCGGCATTTATTTGAATTACACAAATAATATAGATTTTACCATCAGTGGCATTACTACTAAGGTTTTCAAATTGAAAACTTTTTAATTGATAAAAACAAAATTTAAAGATATTAATATATTCAGTGAAAAAATAAAAAGTAAATAAAAATTCACCACAAAAACCTTCGCTTAGCTTGTAAGAAAAGAGATAGCAAAATTATCATGTTTGTTGGTTCAAATACTGGTATTAAAATTTTTGTTTTTATCTCCAAAATTTCAATATTTCAATATCTTCAAAAAGTGGAGACACAAGAGGATTAAAATTTTTAGAGATAGAGACTAAAACTTTAATAATATTTTATACCTAAAATACTGTTATTTTAATTAATTAATTCTAATTTTACCTTTTATACAAATTAAATTAGAATTTCATTCTTGTTTCAATTTCTGTCTACTATTTTATACCAAACAGAATATTGAGATTTATTTCGATCTCTATCTCTTAATTTCTATCGGTCTCAATTTTTTTGTGTCTGTCCACCAAACCACTACCTAAAGCTCTCACGTTGACTCGCCCATGTAATAAGGTAAGCAGTTTCTGAATTCTGATGCTATTCAAGTTAACATCAATGCACAACTTAAATCTATATTTGCTTGCTTTCAAATCACTATAACTTGAGTTTAATGTATCTGAAGTTTGAGTTTGGTGAATCATTTGTTGATTACAAAATTAAAGCAAATTACCAAAATAAATCAAACGAAACGGCGGAAGCTTCCGAACAGAGAGGAGGTCGGGTGGCAATTATCAATGACTAGTGGAATATTTTATACAGCAACTTTATTATTTTATTCAAGCATATATCCATTCATTATTTTATTAATAATTGAAAGTTGGAAAACGAAATAATATGAATTTTTCTTCCTTCCGCCATCATCCTCAACAACCATGACATTGTTACCTAAAGCCACCAACTCCTATATATAATTAAACCTCCTTCTATATTTCTCTCGATCTCCACTAACAATTCCTACTCCATTCAAATTCATCATATCAAATATCAAAATAGACTCAATATTAATATCTGTTTGGTCTTATATCTGAGTCTCACATATTTGCTTCTTTTGACATCTTACCAAACTCAAAGAAAGAAGAGATAATGACGATGATGTGGAGGGTTATGTTGGGGATGTGTGTTCTGAGCTCTGTTCTTGTGACAACATCCTTAGCTCAAACGTGCAAGACCCAGAGCTTCTCAAACAACAAAGTCTTCAAGAACTGCCATGATCTTTCACAGTTGACTTCTTATCTTCACTGGACATATGACCAGCCAAGCGGCATCCTTGACATAGCATTCAGACATGGCGGTATCACCACAACAAACAGGTGGGTGGCTTGGGGTATCAACCCTAACAACGACCTTGTCACTCCGATGATCGGAGCACAGGCTCTGGTCTATCTTCCACAGTCAAGTGGAAACCCAAGAGCCTATACTACATCAATCGCCAACACCGAAACACAGCTGCAAGAATCATCTATCAGATACCCTATCTCTGACTTGAGTGCCACCTATTCCAACAACGAGGTTACCATTTTTGCTACTCTCACCCTTCCCAACGGCACCTCCTCCATCGTCCACGTCTGGCAAGATGGTCCTCTCTCTGCCTCTAACGTCCCTCAGGAGCATAGGCATGATTCTGGCCACCAAAGCTCCATGGAAACCTTGTACCTTGTTTCTGGTCAGACACAGCAAGGAAGTAGCGGGGCTTCAACTAGAAGAAAAAGAAATGTAAGTTCCTCAATTTGGTTTCATCTTTCTTTTCTTAGAATCTTGAGTTCAATCTTAAGTGAATGATATATATTGAGGAAAAACACAAAAAATCAGCCACCATATATACAGACATGTGGTGTTTAAATCATTTTTAATATATATTTTTTATTTTAACATGTATTTAATACGGGGACTGATTTTTATTATAAACTTAGCATGATTGATTGAGGAAGACTGACTTAAGGTTTTGGTTCGAATCTGATGATTACTTCAGATGCACGGAGTGGTAAACGCCGTGAGCTGGGGGGTGTTGATGCCGATGGGGGCAGTGATAGCAAGGTACTTGAAGGTGTTCAAGTCAACGGGAACAGCATGGTTTTACCTACACGTGGCATGCCAGGTGTCTGCATACATAGTTGGTGTTGCTGGATTAGGAACTGGTCTCAAACTGGGAGATGATTATCCTGTTGATGGCACTGACGATCACAAAGCATTAGGCATCATCATGGTTGCTCTTGGAACCCTTCAGATGTTTGCTCTGTTCCTGAGGCCAAACCCAAACCATAAGTACAGGTTCTACTGGAATGTCTACCACCACATTGTGGGATATACAACCATAATAATAAGTATTACCAACATTTTTAAAGGATTCGATGTGTTGGAAAAGTTCGGAGACTACAATAACTGGAAGCATGCCTACATTGGCATTATTGGAGCATTGGGTGCCATTGCCGTATTCTTGGAAGTACTCACATGGATCATTTACTTCAACCGAAAGGGCTCAGAGAACAAGATGCCTCCTCATGGCAATGGGGTCAACGGAGCAAACGGGGTCAACGGCTATGCTTCTAGGCCTCAGCAGGTGTAGAACGTTTTGCCAAATGGATGTTGTTTTTATTTATTTTTTTATTTTTTTTATTTTGTGCCTTACTTTACTCCTTTTCCATTTGGTTTTCTTGTTGGACTTAGTTATGTATAATCAATTTTTTTTTTGAGGACTATGTATAACATTTTGCTTTTCTTATCTTTGGTAGTTAGTACCCCAACTCTAGCTTAGAGTAGGAGTTGGGGGAAATTCTTTGATGGAATGATGATTTCTGACCTTCCAGGCCTCCAGGGTATATATGTAAAAGTCTCCTTCATATATGTATTTTTGTTTTTCACTTTTTGTTTTTCTTTTTTGTCTCTCTTTCTTCGGCTTTTGGTGAATCAAAAAGATGGGGACTTTTACCAAAATACTTGCAGAAAAAGAAAGTTAAAAAAAAACAAGAAATATAAAAGTAAAAAAAAATGACCCATAATAGAAGTAAAGTGTAAGAATTTACGTACACCTTGGGTGAATATGATTTGAACTTTAAACGTACATGTACAACATAGATTCCGTGAATAGGTAAATTTTTTTCACACGAAATTATAAGTATTTGATTATTAAAAATAGTATTGTTCAAGTATCGAAAATATCATAAGAGAGATAATTTTGTCAACAACTTTTTAAAATACCAGAAAGGCAGAAACTCAAATTCAAACTCGAATGCTAGAAATGAAAAGAACTCTGTATCTCACTTTAACTAAGCGACCATGTTAGTCCTGCGTAAGTACATTAACAATTCAGCAACAGTCTCAACTAGAAGAAAAATTATAGTTAGCATCCCTTTCTTCTTTCACAGTAATGACATCCATTAGATTAGATATATCATATATCATTGTTCTGTGTGGGACCATGCAAACATGAAATGGTGAATACTCCAATTGGCAGGTGCAAACAATACGTAGAAATTACAATATATGTAGCACACTAAAGGAATGAGCAATGTCTTCTCTATATTTTATTTTTCTCTCACTGAAGAAACGTATTAGGTTGTTCAAGTCTCTGTTGAGTCTGTTTTCAAACTTAGCTTTGTTCTGTTTGACTAGTACTATATCCTATATTTAATAATCCATGATTATTACATCCTTGAAACAGATGCGGATGCCAACTCATATTCAGACGGATGATTAACCAACTAACCGGAATTTTTATCATATATTCACCATTTTTTTAAGATCATAACAAGTTAACAACTACCAAAATTCTACCCAAAAAAGAAATACCAACTACTGAAGACCGAGCAAAATAATAAAATTTAAATAGAAATCCTTAAAAATTTGTTAAAAAAACAACACAGCATAATCAAGATAGAAATATTGTAGTTATCGGATATGTGAATTGAATTAGTCCGAAGCGGAGTTGCATCATCAAACGTGAAAATGGTAATAATTAGATTATACAAATATTTTGGTGACGCTTATGTAGCAACTATAGAAATAGAACAACTAGAAAAAAACAAGCATCAGCAAAATGCATTAACGCAGGTTGACTTACTCAATATGCCAATATTCCACCAACTTTGATGAAGACCAAGTTTCTCACTGGTCTTGGCGCAGAGCATCAACAAGTGCATCTTTTAAGAAAGGGTTTGAGGCTGCTACTCTCTGAGATATGATGTCAAAATCTGCACCAGAACTGAAACAAACGAACCATCATCAGATTTTGACACGAGTATTAAATTTTATAACCACCAATCATGTCTACATAAAGTTCTATTACATGAAGATCCATGCAACTATGCAAGTAGTCGAATAATATTTATGTAAGTCACTTACGGATCAAAAACAACACCTCCGGCTTCTCTAATAATGACAGCACCAGCTGCCACATCCCTGGTAAAGAGGAAAATAAAGAGCTTTTTCAATTTCATGATCTCATTGTTATCAGTTATCACAATGCACGACATTTGTGCAGAATGTAAATCACATACCAAGGACCACCAAAGCCAAGTTCAAAGCATACATCCAGCCTTCCACAAGCAATTCCACATAAGTTCAAAGCACACGAGCCGCTCATTCGAAGGGATCTCACCTGATCATATTAAAGGCACTGTTATGGCTTAGCAATGATATCACTTTCGTCTGACCAATAGATTCTTAGGAAAGTCCTTGTTTTACCTTGGAAAGCATGTTATTAATCCTATTTGTACAGCCATCTACAGATAACTTGTCACGTTGTGTGGGTGCCTGCTCTTACAAAAACAAAAACTTATGAATTTTCAACTCAATCTTGATTCACAAGGCAACACAGTTCATGAACATATAAATGTGAATATATATCTATTGGCCATCCCTGTCAAGCTATCATTCCAAAAGTAAGATAATCTTACAAACCTGAGGCCTAGATTTCTATGTGCTTGAACACAATATAGTGCAGGGAAGAAGGACAAATACCCACAATGGGGATTATAAAGTAAAGCTGAAGACATACTAAAAACAATTAAGGTAAAATATACTTTTTGTTCCTAAAGCTTGCCAAAATTTCCAAAAATACCCAAGTTTTATTTTGTTTCAAATTTTCCCTAGAAGTTTTTCATTTTCACCAAAATTTCCCATGACAGCTAAATTTTCAAGAAGCTTAAGACCATTCCAGCAATAATGCATGACAACTAAGAGTAAATGATAGAACTTCGTGTGTGGCTTGCTTGTATTGAAGGTTGTCCTTCTGAAGTTGCTAAATTGATCCAAAGCTTCATAAAAAATTAGCTGCGAGGGATACATTTGATGCAAATTAAAAACTTTTGGAACAAAATTGAAACAAATAAAACTTAGGAGTATTTTGAAACTTTTAGCAAACTTCAGGGCAAAAAGTATACTTTACCGAACAATTTACATTCTGTTAAATGACCATATTGTGGGTATTACAAGGGCTCGCAGTTATAGGTCATGTTGATATATGATAGCTAGCTGCTGAGCATTTAAAAAATGTTGTGGGAATACACGTGGTTGCAGCACCAGACAAAATTGTGTTGAACGAACCCCTTACTTAATAGAAAGAGAAAACCGTGCCAAACATAACATGAGTTGGTGTCTAGACCGAATCCTTGACTAGAACCATGTGGAATGTGGTATGCGGCTGTTATAAATTTGTCAATGAAAACATGACTTGCAGAAGTAGAATTCTCCAATGATATTTTGATTTTGCAGGAAATTATTGCCTAATTAATGCATGTGATCAACACCCCAATTCCTCAAATGATCGATAAGGAGAGGGAGAGAATACACCATATTATCCAAACAATAAAGATAAGTGAATAACTTTCTCATAATCAACCCAAACAAACTTGACATACCTCAGTTCCAAGAAGAGAGGTAATCAGTTCAGTTTGTGCCGACACTGCAAAATTCCAAGGCAATTTCATGAGGGAAACATACTGAATTGACAGTAACAATTATAAAATAGAATATAGGACAGACCTTTGATCGGATTCCCATTCAGAAAAGCACCTTTTCCTCGAATGGCAGTGAAAAGCTACATATGGGACTATCAAATTTCAGTTGGCATACAGAGCAAAAGATGAAAACAAGTACAAAACAAACACTTAATGACAATAAGATGTGTATATTCAGCACTGAATGAAAAATGTATATGTTTCAACATTCAAATTTCAGGAAATTCTAGATGGTTTTGTGGTCAGCAGGACTGAAGTGTCTGCAAGAGGAAGATACTGACCTCTTCGATAATGGGGTTGTAAACAACACCAACTGTAGGAATTTTTCCAATCGTAAGACCAATGGAGACACAAACAAAGGGATACCTACCAAAAATATAAGTATTGTGTGACAATTAACACGGAAATCGACACGAGTGTATGAAGGAAATGATCAGATGCATAATAATTAATTAATTACCCATGCACAAAATTAGTAGTTCCATCCACAGGATCAACTATCCATGTAGGCTCATCTGTAAGTTCAGTAGTGCCCAACGCAGCGGTGGTTTCTTCCCCAATGAACTTAATACCAAAACCAAAATTAAAATGAAACTTGTTAGATCCTACAATTAATATACAAATATGCTATATAAATATAAACGATACTAACTGATCTAAAATGATTCTAATGATTCTCTAACAAAACTTATTAAGGAAAGAAGAGTTAAGTTAAAAGGAAAGGTGAAGTAACCTTATGAGTAGGGTAAAGGTGCTTGAGATGTTTAAAAATGAGTTCCTCGCATGCTTTATCAGTTTCAGTGACCAAATCAACCTGTGCATCACGGAACAAGTTAAAAGATGAATAGCAATGCAAATAGCTACGGTTTTCACGGGTTCTAAGCTGAAAAGAGTGAATGGGCAACCTGGCCTTTGTGCTGGACATGCTTGGTTTCATAGAAGCCTTTCCGAATGATCTGCAATGCAACGCACGAAGCCATGAATTGGAATGGGAAGAGCACATAAGAACAGAATAGAGTGAAAGAAATTCGTTTGACGAACTCGAGTAACTGACATCACCAGCTTTTCGAGCAGCGTCTACTGCAGATGCCAGGAATTCGGAGAGAGAATCTGTAATTCCAATCAAAACCAAGAATAAGACCCCATTAATTAGTAATTAGCATTTAATATTTAATAATAATCACTTCTTGTCTTCTTCTTAATGCTCCTAGTCCTACCGTTGTCAGCCATGAACTGCTACTGAGAAAGTATTAACTAATCTAATTCCAATTCCGACTCCGCTTTAGTTTCACTTCACAATCAAATGTGTCTCTAACGCACCTAACATAAAGCATCTGGGATTTTATTTTATAACACCACACGCGTTGGCATTGCCCTCCCTCTAGTTTCTTTTTTGGATTTTTATTTTAGAGTAATACTCCAAATAAATCCCAAAAAATTTACCATCCTATATATTTATTCCCAAAAAAAATTTAGTTAGAATTTTGGGCCTGATTTTTTTTTATTATACGCCAAATATGTTTTCAACTCAACTTGAATTGGGTAAGACTAACGACAACGTCCTACGTATCAGTTAACTCGCCGATGTGCCACATACAAGATAGTTTGATCTCTGGTCACATGGACAAAAACGACGTATCATATGAGAATAGAACTATGTCGTTTCAAAATGAACAAATTAATCCCTCATTTGGAAGCCAAAAAAAGTGAAACGACACTGTTTTGAATGGGGGACTAACTCCTTCAACGAAAAGCCCATCATGGCTACAAGGAAGATGGAAACCACGATAGAGAGCTTAGTCCTGAAGGGACGGTTGGCGCCAAGCTCATATTCCACCCGAGTGGAGACTGCAAACCCTAAGGAGGAAGGGAACATATAAATGAAGAAAGTGGGTTGGATGAGCACGTGGGGTGGTGGACGCCAGAGAGCAAGACGCGTCCGACGAATGAGAGGAGGATGGAGAAGTTAGAGACGGCAAAGGCAGCAACAACACCGGTGACGCCGAGGCAGAGGCTCATGATGAGAATGTAGTTGAAGGGGAGGTGGAGGAGGGTGCCAACGAGGAAGGCTTGCGCGAGAGGGTGGGTGATCTCCTGCGTTCGAAGGTAAATGCAGATTGGGTGGAGGAATGAGTTTGTTACAAGATCCGGAAGGGAGAAGATGAGGTAGGTGCGTGCCATGGTGGCGATCTTAAGGTGCTGGTGGAGGGCGCGGATGGCGAAGATGTTGAGCTAGAGGAGGAAGATTGGTAGGGAGAAGAGGAGGAAGATGATCCTGCGCGTGACATGTCTCACTTAATCAGATATGCCAGTGAGTTAACTAATACGTAGGACGTTGCCGTTAGTCTTGACCGGTTCAAACTGGGTTAGGGACGTATCTGGCGCATAATGAAAAAGGTCAGGCCCAAAATCCTAGTTAAATTTTCTTAGGAACAAATCTGTCGGCTCGTGAATTTTTTGGGGACCTATTTGGAGTATTACTCTTTATTTTATTTTAAAGTAAAGTGATAATTAGGTATCTGAAGATTTTGATTTCGGACTAATTATCCTCTGAAAAAAAAAATCAATTTGGTCCTCTATAATAGCAAACAGTAGATACGTTATATCCTTCTATCAGTTTATTACATAAAAGTAAAACTTAACGGTGGTATTTATATGTGCCATTAACTACTATGACGTGTCTATTTATAAAAGATTGTTTTGTAGATAACAACTTTTGAAGCAAAACGTCACATGTTTTAGTATAATTCATGATAAATAGAGAGTCGTTGATAACGGTTATATAGAAACTCAAAAGATGACGAATGTTTTATTGTCCAAAATTACATCGTTTCCATGCTCATTTGACAGCAACATGATACGCACCAATGTAAATAACGAAATATATAGACAATTTCGTTTCGTTTTGCACTATTCATTGACAGAAGGATATACATATCTATCACCTAATGATTTGTGTAAGGTTATATCTTAAAAGTGCATTTTAAATCTCTATAATCTAGAGAGAGAGAGAGAGAGAGAGAGAGAGAGAGAGAGAGAGAGAGAGAGAGAGAGAGAGAGAGAGAGAGGGGTGAGAAACACTAGGAGGGGTAGAACTAGGCATTTGAGCAGAGATCCTAGGGTTTGGAATCGAGAAGAGTACTACCATTTGGAAAACGAGTCGTTTTCTATCTTTGTAGAACATCTTCTTGAAGATATATCAAAGAAAGAGCTATATCATTTGTTCAACTGGACTAGACGCATAAATGATATCTACTTATCACAAAATCAAAAAAATGGAAAAACATACATTTTTGCATTCATCCGGTATACAACAAAGGGTGGAGTTATGAAGGCTATTACGGAAATGAATAGAATGAGGTTACGAGGTAAGGTTGTTTCGGTAGGAGAAGCTCGGTATCGACGTATGAATGAAGTGACGTATATTAAGAGACACCATGAGGCACCTGACGTCCAGAATACGGTTAAAGTCCATCCTCAACATGAGGATAGCCAAAGGGTTCTAGGGAGAATTGTGAAAGAGTTGAGGAAAGAGGAAAAAAAAGGAGACCCCCCACGGCAACGGGTGGACGAAGAAGATGGAAGTGCCTGTGGCAAAAGAGAACCTGGTCTGGTTGCAGAGAAGTTTAATAGGTGGTATGACTAAGGCTATTGACTATAAGTCTCTGAAGATCATGACTGGAAAGAATTTACCACAAGTCATGGAAGTACGAGAACTAGGAGCGTACAAAGCACTCCTGACTTTTGATAGTATATTCAGTACTGAAAAAGCCTACATGTTCAAAATGAACAATATCTTGAAGTTTTTCCATAGCGTATGGAGATGGGATGAGGAGGAGCGTAGTGAAACTCGAAGGGTATGGCTAGAGTGTTTTGGTGTTCCTTTGCATACGTGGTCAGTGGAGATGTTCAAGCTGATAGGAAGTCAATGGGGGGAAGTTGTTGGGTGTGACGAAGCCACGAAATCATGCCTCTCTTTTGGTGTGGGACGAGTACAGATTGACACTTGTATTATGGACATTATCAACGAGTAGATTCACATCACAATTGGTACTAGTAGATTCAACGTCCTAGTTAAAGAGGTTGGACACGAGAGTCATGGATTGCAGTGTAAGTTTGAGGACGTTAGTAAACCTGGACCCCCAAAAGCATGCGAGATCTTGGGTACAAGCAGTTTGAGCTCGATAGCGCCAGTGGCAAGCAGAGATCCGGTGGTTGATGGGGTGATGGCAGTGCCAAGGGAGGAAGAAGCTAATAAGAGTAGATTGGTAATTCCTGAAAATATTTTGAATGAATGGAGTTATTGCAATTCAATTGACTTTAAAACTCCACGAGTAACGAAGGATGCTATTACAAAGGAATTGCTGAGTTCAAGAGATATCATAATTTGGTTATTGATGCTGAATCTGAAAAAAAATGGTTAGTTGTGATTATGGTTTTGATGGGCTGAACAAAGGTTGCTGTTGGAGGAAAAACATGACCAAAAAGGGCTTAAGTGTTGGCCCAATAAGCAAACGGTTGGCAAATATGATGAAGGAAGGACAATGGGCTGCTCCTCATCTACCGCAGGCCCATTTCACACTGATGAGGCAACGGAAGCCTTGATCATGCGTCCGGGTTGAGTTGGGATCCATCCGGATGGGTGCCCTCTATCTTCTGGGTTGTGCGCCGCTGCAAATGTCCATTTTGAAGAGGTGAACCTGGATGCTGGTGGCACGACTAGACCACGAGGCAAGGGCGACCTTCGAGCCGGCGAGCAAGAACGTTGTTGGGTTGAGCGCGACGCTATAGGTGTAGCTATAGATGTTGAGGCAGGGAACTGCGTGGCTGTTATGGAATCAATGGGCCACCTCCCAACGCCCTCAGTGAACTCTTCACCGGTGATGTTAGGATTCGGTTCCTCCAGGGTAGATGGGCTCGAAGGAGACACCAAGGAGACGGATTCAGCACCGGAGAAGGATGTTGTAGGCATCCAGGATGGGATCTTTGAAGACAGTGATGAAGTATTAGAAGACGGTGTGACTCTGTTGGGTGCAAGGCTTGATGAAGGCAGTGGCAATAATGGGGCAGGTGTGGATATTGGCACTAGACAACAGGGGCTCAGTGGTGGAAAGGTTCTGGAAAGAGAAGAGCAGATGATCGAAAATCAAAGGGCATGGGAGCTAGCAGTAGAATCCAGAGCAGTGCAGTACAACAAAGATGACGACATAATGGTGATTCTGCAAGAATAGAATGAAGTGCTAGCCCAAAAGAGGAGGTTGGCAAAGCAAAAAGAAAAGGCACGAAGGTGCAGATCGAAAAAGCTCAAAAAGGTGTGTAATAAAGGTTTAATATGATTTTTATCTCTTGGAATGTTAGGGGATTACGGGGGTTGGTAAGTTGAGTATGGTAAAAGAACTAAAAAAGAAATAGAAACTGAACATGTTAGGTTTGATTGAGTCTAAAATGCAAGTTGTGGCTAAGTTTGATGTAGTACGTATTTGGGGGAGCGATGCTGTCGGGTGGGAGTATGTAGGATCGGAAGGAACCTCAAGGGGCTGCTGTTAATGTGGGATGTCATGTTGTTTAGAATGAATAACTGTTACAAAGGGGAGAGATGGTTATGTGCTGAAAGAGTCCTATTGAAAAATGATTTTCATTGTGCTTTCTGCTTGGTATATGGTGCTCATACTAGAGTGGGAAAACTTGCTGTGTGGGAGGAACTGAGCTTTATAGCTGGTTTATGTCAAGTCCCGATATGCTACATGAGTGACTTTAATGAGGTTATACAGGTTGAAGAGAGGAAAAGTCAAGACAGGTTAACAGCGTCTGCAGAAGATTTTAAGAGTTGGATACAAGATATCCAGTTAGTGGATTTATCGTTGAATGATCGTAAATTTACATGGTTTAGAGGCTGCTCTTGTAGTCGCATTGATAGAGTTCTAGTGAGTGTAGAATGGACGGAGGAGTTTTCGGAAATTTGGTTAAAAGGGGAACCGAGAGGCCTGTCAGATCACTATCCAATTATAGTAGAGGATATCATTTTCAGAGGTAGCCCACGTCCATTTCGAAGCTTAGATTCCTGGTTTACACATGAAGGTTTCCTAAGTATGGTCAGGAAAGAATGGAAGAATCTTGGTGAGATACAGTTCACAGGTAAGTTGAAGGCTTTAACGGTGCCTTTGGGAAGAAGGCATAAGGTCAAATTTAGTGACATGGATAAGAAAATTCAGCGCTTTGAGGAGGAGATCAGGAAGATAGACGAGTTGGCAAGAAATAAAGTTTATGATGGTACAGTGGAGGCTAGAAAGAAGGCTCTAGTAAGCTGTTGCAAGCAGTAGATGGTATGTCAGAAAAGAAATACACTAGAAGCAGATGTTGCGCTCCAGGCATGCGAATGATATGGATAGGAACATTAGGTACTTCCATAACTTGGCGTTAGCAAGAAGAAGGAACAATAGACTTGATGCTCTGGTAATTAACGGAAGATTGATAAGAAATCAAGCTCGAATCAAGAATGCTATCAAAGATTTTTATAAAGATCTGTATAACTGGGAGAGATCACCGGTTGTGGGTTTTAAGGACGGACTGGTGAATCGGATTGATGAAGAAGATTTGATAGCTCTGGAGAGAATACCGACAATGGAGGAGATTAGAGAAGTTGTTTGGGATTGTGAATCTTCCAAGGCTCCAGAAAGTGATGGGTATAACATGAACTTCATTAAGAAGTGCTGGGATGAGATTGGCACAGAGTTCATGACAATTGTTCTGGATTTCTTTCAATCGTCAAGATTGCCTTCTGATTCCAATATCACTTGGGTGGCCCTTCCACCTAAGTTTACTGGAGCTAAGGAGATCAAGGACCTTCGACCGATCAGCATGGTAGGTTGCGTTTACAAGGTAATTTCCAAAGTGAAGGTTAGGAGGATGAAATCAGTCATGCCAGGTCTAGTTGGGGAGACTCAGAGCGCATTTGTGAAGGGTTGAAAAATACATGATGAGGCTCTTATTGCTTGTGAAACAGTGCACTGGTTAAAGATGAGAAAGAAGAAAGCGTCAATCATTAAATTAGACTTTCAGAAGGCTTATGACCGAGTGAAATGGAGTTTTGTGGATATTGTGCTACAGAAGATGGGCTTTGGTTAGAGATAGAGGGCATGGGTGAAGGAGTGTGTTGGTACATCGTCTATGTCGATCCTGATAAATGGCTCACCATCTAAACCTTTTAAGATGGAGAGGGGTTTGAGACAAGGTGATCCACTATCTCCATTTTTGTTTGTTCTGGTTGTTGATATTCTGCATAGGATGATAGGGGAGGCAGTCAGGAACAAACGTATTTTGCCACTACTGATTGGAAAGGACAATATAGAGTTATCACACCTACAGTTTGCAGACGACACTGTTTTATTCTGTTCACCAGAGGAGGAGACCATCAGAAACTATGCCAGGTTGCTAAGGTGGTTTGAGATGATGTCAGGGTTAACTATTAACTTTGATAAATCAAGTTTAATCCCAATCAACTGTGAACAGCAATGGACTTACAACATGTGCAACTTATTGGGATGCAAGAAGGCTAGCCTTTCAGTCAGATATCTTGGCATTTCTTTAGGAGCGAACCCAAGACTGGTCAAGACTTGGAAACCGATAATTGAAAAGGTTGAGGAGAAGCTTAGCTTGTGGAAGGCAAAAGTACTCAATAAAGCGGGTAAGCTTGTCCTTATTAAATCTGTGTTAAATAGCTTGCCAGTGTACTACTTGAGCCTGTATAAGATACCGAAGGTAGTAGCAAAAAAGTTGATATCGTTGCAGAGGAGATTCTTGTGGAGCAAGGAGGAAGGTAGAAATGGGTTGGCGCTAGTTAAGTGGGAGGTGGTTCAGGCCCCTAAAAAGGAAGGTGGGTTGGAGATAGGTGACGCCATAATTAGAAACACTGCACTTCTTTTCAAGTGATGGTAGCAGTTTTCAAAAGAGGAGTGTCCATTATGGAAGAAGGTCATGTGCTCTTGCTATGACTTGAACCCCAATGTGATGTTATCGGCTCAGACATTACCTACTAGAGGGGGTCCATGGAAGGATATCTGTCAGCTGCAGGTTAGGGATAGTAATGTGAAAGATAAGATGATTGCGGAGTTGTCTATGGATGTGGGTGACGGAAGGAGGACTCGATTCTGGGAAGATGTTTGGCTACAAAGTGGTTTGTTAAAGATGAGTTTTTCGAGACTTTTCTCTGTTTCAAACCAAAAAGGATCTGTCATAGGGGATTGTGGGTTTTGGGATGAGTTAGAGTGGATCTGGAACTTCCAGTGGAGGCGAGAGTTATACCAATGGGAGATGGAATCAGTGGATCAATTGCATGAGGCTCTAAGGCCTATTAAGCTAGCATATGATAAGCAAGACAAAGTTGTTTGGAAGTTCGACAAAAAAGGTATATTTTCAACTAACTCTTTTGTGTAGGTGATGCAGTCAGAAACTCTCTCGGAGGAAATAACCAGTTATAGCTTCACCAGAACCATTTGGAAAGGTTTGCCTCCGTCACGAGTGGAGTTATTTATTTGGTTTACTTTGATAAGAAGAGTAAATACAAAAGAAAGACTGCATAGGCTGGGCATTATTAGTCATGGTGATAACATATGTGTTTTGTGTAAAAAAGACGTTGAACATATTCAACACTTGTTTCTAGGCTGTGAGTTTACTTGGCAGGTGTGGTGTCAATGGCTATTTGACTTTGGAATATTGTGGTCTATTCCGGATTCACTAAAATAACACTTTGAGAGCTGGACAGGTGTTGCTAACAGGAAGGGAGAGCGCAACAAGTGGCTCATATGCTTTTTTTCGATTATTTGGAACGTTTGGCTAGAGAGGAACGGGCGAATTTTCAACAACAAGAAAGGGGGTGCAGATGAGGTGTTCCAGAAATCTTTAATCAGTTATAGAGTGAAATAGTTTGGATCTCTTTTGTTGTTGATAGCAATGCCGGAGATGACACTAGGGATAGTTTTCTGTTTTTGGCTTTACATGTTTGTTTGTTTTTTTGTCGCTCCACTGTGTTGTGTAGAGCTCCATTGTTCAAAAAAAAAATTATTTACTATCATAGAAGACCTAATTAATACTTTTCTTTTATTCAAAGACTAATTAGTCTTAGATCGAAATTCTCAAAAATCTAATTGTCACTTTCTTCTTTATTTTATTTTAGGCAAATCCATAATTGCCCCTATTTTACATGAAATGATAGGGGTCCTCCTTTCCCGTGCATTATATTATTGGATCATCGTGTACCATTTGTTGGAAGCAAGTTTTATTTGCAGCTACAATCATACAAGTGTCATTGCAGATTTGCAGTGGCAGTAGTAAACGGAAGGGTATGATAGTCCTAGGGAAGTATAGAGGAGAAAAGGAAGATGCATATGGTATCGTCTGGAATGGAAAATGCCCCAACAAAAGGCTTCCAATCTTCCATACAGCGACTACCTTCATTCATCAACCGCTGATTACGGTGACTTTAATTTTGATTATTACAGTACCTATTAATCAAAGAATATGCAAAATTAGTGTACAACAATAACTTTCGCGCCACTTCTCCAGCACAGTCCAGTCCTGTCCTTTTCTTTTCATTTCATTTCATTTTTTTACCTCTTGAACAGACTTGTTTAATTTAATGAAACTTGTTGCTAACGCCTCCACCGCCACGGCCCCGTTGGTCTATTGAGTTGCGCCCTTTCCAATGCGCAACGGAAACCCCAACCAAATTATTTAAGATTTGCAACGCATGCTAAAAGGCCTGATCTGGTTTGAGGCTTTGAGCAGCTAGTGTGTTGACCGTGAAGTACGCAGACACCAGAAACAGCCATCATTCAGGTTCAATAAGTCACAAACTTGTAGACGGTCAAAGATTGCATGACCTCCAGCTCCAACAATTTATAAACTCAAAAATTGATAGTAAAGGAGTCAAGGCAGGCTGCTGCCCACATCTTTCTAAAACCACCAATGCCCATAGCCCCATACCCTAGTTCTAGTTGTGGCTCATTTTAGCAACTTATTTGTCAGTTAATTTACAAAATGGAAATTAAATTACAGAATGGAATCATTGAAATTTGAGTGAAGAGCTCGTCTCAAGTCGATGGACACTTAAAAAACTATAGCAAGAGACATTTCAGTAAGCAAAATGCCACAACACAATCTGCCACTTGACACTATCTTAAGCTCAAGGGCGATCCTTAGGTTCCAGAGCAGCAATTTCCTTCATAACTTGTGCTTTGTCAGCTTCAAACTGTTCGTCCTCTGCACAAAATTCCAATAAATGTGATCATGGGAACATGATTCAGTAAAAACAAGTGCTGTAAATTCCCTACAATACCTTTATCGAGTTTTAAGTCACCCAATAACCTCAGAAGCTTGCTTCTGTTTGTAACAAGTATGCCCACGATGTCAGCTGGTTTCTTTTGATTTGCAACAAATAGCTGTTACAACAATGGCACATCAATACAAAGAAGAAAAACTTGGCAAGAATATGGTTACAAATGAACATTTAAAAACGTGTGCCTTTGTATAATTATAGTACCTTGAAAACATGAAATGCTTCTGTTTGTATGCTCTTGCTTGACTCCTACAGAAAGATATATAGCAATGACCTATTAAATGCCTGTATCAAAATATATCTAAATTCAAAACTTTCTGTTCAGCGTTCAACTGACTAGAAAATAGTAATACTAGGCAAGGATGAATCGCCACAATAATTTGAAGGCCTAAGATATTTTGGCAAAACAGATACATCTTCCCATTCAAAAACAGCAATTGAATAATCCTACGTCAGCACATTATATGTAATTATATATTGAGGCTTGCATAATATCTTTTTTCTTTTGTTTTTACTGGAGAATGGAAAGGACACAGGCAAGGTAGTAGGAAAGCAGGACGAAGGTCACAGTATAAAGATTTACAGAAAGGATCATACTCTTAAAAGATTCATTAAAATCCTCAGGTTGTCTCTTGAGCTGACATATCGTGTCATTACAACTGAATTTGATCGATCAAGTAGCATATCTCCTAACAACTGTGAAAGAGAAAGAAACGCACTCAACAAACATATATATGCATCAATGCAACAAGGAAAAACACAAGATATACAGAAATACAGGGAATTGCAATCATTGGATAGGAAAAACAGTGATTGCACCAGAACTTTTTATCATACCTTCACAGCTTGACGCCTTGTAATATAGTTGGAAGATTCCAACAGCTTGGAGTTATATTCAGCGAAAAACTGAAAACAGATAATACAATGGTTAGTAAAAGAACATATTCAGGAAGACAGATATAAAATAAAGCGCATCAAGATATAATAGGCAACAACAGCCACAATAAAGCATATAGAAACAAGAAGAAAGTGTCAAGAAAACACACACAGACACACACCGAAAATTTCTTCTTAATATGAGAGTGGCAGGGGAACCTACCCAATCGTAGTTCTTGTTAAGGAACTCAGCTACAGTAGATTTATGTCTTGTCAAGAGTTCCTGCAGCAAAATGACATAAAATATTATTTATATTTGTTTAAAGAAGCTCATGGGAGCGAATAATAAAATTTACCTTAAAAGTTGCTGCTGCATCTGCAGCTACGTCAAAATTTGGCAGTTGAATGTAGTCAAAGAACTTCTTCATATTTGGCGAATCCAAAACATATCTGAGATAAAACAAAGAAGAATTGTAGCAGCAGTACAAATGAAAGGATCTGTGCTTAACTATCTACATAGATAATTTTTTATAAGTAATAATACAAAATTAAAAACTAGACAAATCTACTTATATTCTTCAGCTATTTATGAGCTTCCAACACAATACCCTTCTTATTTGGGATTAAACATAAAACTCTGAGATGCAATTTTATGTAAAAAAATCCAGGAACTAAAAGCACCCAGGTACTTTAAGCCATCAGACTACTCAAACATAGATTACAACCCCTAACCAAAATGATTGAGTTTCCAGTTGTCACATTTAATTACCTTAAGCTTGAAAGTTACACACACACACACACACACACACACACACACACACACACACACACAAATGAACCCATGGTGGGATGCAAAGAAAAAATAAATAAATAAAATTAACTTCTTTTTCCTTACCTTGCAACAACCTGGTGTCTTATGCACTCCCTTAACATTGCACCATAGTGTAAGGCCATGTCTGTGTTTTCATAGCTAAAAAGAAATTACTATTAGTGAATAGCACATTAATTTCACAAGAAGCACGTTAAGAAACAGAACAAGTCACACACATATAATGGTTACAACACATGGCCAACTTTCACTTAGAACACATACAATATGGTAAGTATGTGATTGTTTCGCCAAGTCTATTTTACCAAAACTAAATTCAATTGTTAAAATGGCAGTACAGCACACTGTATCCAACAATGCACAGTTGGTGGAGGGCCAAAATTATGCTTTCCTCTTTGAATGGACAGAGCAGCTATTACTGTGACTATAGCTTGTGACCACCCAGTTACCAGCGGTAACCTTACCATTTATCACAGTTAACTGTTGTTATCGTTGAGACTTAAGACTTATAAACCCATATTTCAGTTTATTTGGCCAATCTGGGCATGGGGAATCCACGCATAGACTAGAAAGAAATCTACAACAAACATTACCAAACCAAAGTATTCATCCAACAGTGTCATACCCAGATATCAAACTATCCATAAGATCCAAGTTTTTCTCCAAGTAATCAGACGCAATCAACTTAGACTGAACCTGTTGCCTCTGTAAATTTGCAACCACCTGAGTAGCATCTTTTCTAGCCTGCAAAAGCCCACAGTATGAAGATAAATCAACATTGTTACGTTAAATAACCCCAGCATAGCATCCTGGTAATTGTTTGTGTCCGGATTTAACCTATCATGCAAGCATTAAAAATGGCGAACATATGAATAATGGACGGTGCTAACAATCTAAAGAATTAGTTTACCAAACTGCAAATATCAGGACTCCAGAGCCCTATCATGAAATTGCGACTTTACCTCCAAGTTTAATTTGGGGAGACACTTGATAAGTACTCGCAGTGTGTCTTCATTGAAGAATTCCTGAGTCAACTGCGCACAAGCTTCTGCCACAGGTTCAGATTCACTGTCTCCATAAAGAATCGATTTCAGCTCCCTGATATTTTTAAATAACTCCGACATCTGCCGATAGAAGCATCACACATTAGAAGCCATTAAATCATATGATCGGTGACACGAGCAGGCATATTCAGCTAAAACGATCAAATATGTTACGCATAAACTGAACCTTAGTAGTATCAGAATTGAACTTCGATATAACAGAAGCAGTAGCAAAGTACCGAAGTAAAAGAACGAAAGCACATTGGCGAGATCACTAACCTTGTCATCGCGCTTTGGATCACGTACATCGGGAGCGCGTTCGAGGGAGCGAAGAAGATCCCTAGTGTGGCGAACGATATCGGCGGGAGTGCGAGGCTTGTTCTTGAAGAGGCTCTTCATCTTCGGTGAATCCGGAGGTAGTGGCGGCGGCGGCGGCGGCGGCTCCGACCGAACCACCACCTCCGGCGAAGAGCCCCTTCGGGCCCCTTTGGGTTTTGAGACGCAGAGTCCTATTTTTGTATTTTTCCTTTTCCCCTGTTTCTAAATGAGTAAGTCGATTAGGGTTTGCGATTCCCAAATTGGATTCTCCTCTGCTATGACGCTAACATGCTTTCCACATTATGGACCTCACTCTGTTAATTGTGTTTTGTGCTTCTCTCCAGTTTGCTCCCAACTACTCTACAGAATCGAGATGATCAAAGATACTTCGTTTTAATTTACACTTTTGCCCTCACACGTGTCTAGTTTCTTTCCCTTTTCTTCTCTTTTTTCGTTCCTTGGCCTACCCAAGTAGTCAAATAACCCCACCACCAAATCTCAATTAAAAGCCGAAAGGATATTCTTCCTGACTAACTTTATTTTGTTTATTTAAAGTTTTAAACTTCGTTTCTTTTATAGAATTCATTGGAAAGGGTAAGTGACTACTTATTATAAGTTTATAAGTTATAACTACCTGCTAAAGGCCAAGGTTAGTTGATCTTTAATGGTCGAATTATTTCTTAAAAAATAAATATTTTAAATTTATTAATTAAATCAATTTTTTAAATATTATAAATTAATTATTTTTATTTTTTATTATTTAATTAATAATATAAAATATTAACTCATAATATATGTTATATCTAATATGTCTAATTGAACATTAAATAAATATATTTATACAAATTTATCAATTCAATTTATTTTTTAAATATATAAATTATAATCCTAATATAACTTAATAAAACTAAATTAATAAATTTTTATAAATATATTTATTTAATATTTAATTAAATATTAAATATTTTAAATATCATGTATGATATAAGTTAATATTTTATATTATTAATTATTGACAAAAATTATTAATTAAATGATTAAAACATGAAAATAATTAATTTATAATTTTAAAAAATTAATTTGATTAATAAAATTTTTTAAAATAAATTTAAATAACGAATTATTTTTTAAAAACCAATTTAACTATTAATCTCTGATCTTATAGATTAATTTGTATAAAACGGAAAACTTCAAGCAAGGTATAAAATTAGAAATTTATATTACGATCTTTTCTCCTGGCTGTATTTAAATAATATTATTTATAACAATTGAGTTTTCTTTAATCATGATAAGCTAATGATTATCTATTAATATTATCACAATTATTGTAAAACGTTTTTCAATAACTTTTTTACGTGCAAAATTTTTTGACAATGTTAAAACTTCTAAATAATCTTAAAAAATAGAAAAAATAAGTAAATAAATTATGTTAATATGTAAAAATAATAACTAAAATAATAGATATATAGTATTATATCATATATTTTATTTAAATTTATTAAATTATTTTACAATTTTTTATTATTGTTTTCACATGAAAATATAACCATCAGTCAATATTTATTTGTTGCAAAATGCTAATGCGGAAGAAGCTAAATTTCCCACAAAAGCTTTTAAATTAAAAAAAAAAAAAAAAGAAACGAAGTTTTATTCTCCCTGAACTAACAAGAATTATTTATTTTGTAGTAACAGGCTAACAGCATAAGAACAAAAAGTTCTTATTAACTTAACCGCCGGGGGCCGGCGGGCGTCATCCACTAAAACAGAAAATTTAATTAGGGATTCTTTTTTTGACTTCACAAATCACAAGTGATAAAAGATGTACTTTAAAAGTGGGCGTTTATTTTGAGAAATTTTATTTTATTTATGAATATTATTTATAAAAATATTTTATTTTTAATGTTTGTTTAACATTTTAGAATCTAATTCCTATATATAATTTATTACCTAAAATATGAAATTTTATTTTCATTTAATAAAGTAAATATTTGATATTATATCATGCCAATAGAGAATAAAAACTAGGTGAATTTTATTTGATTCTCTTTAAAATAATATATAATTTATTTTTTATAATGTATTAATTTTTAATTAGATGTTATCTTAATCTAATAATTAACTATATTTATAAGTTATAACTTGAGTTACTTTAATTTAATTAGACTTTAATATCTTAATCATAATAAAATTATTTTATAATTAAATTATTATTTAAAATAGATGACTATATAATTTCTTAAAATATTAATAATGATTCTGGCACTGAGTTTTGACTGAATTATGATTTGATTTGTCATTTTTGAAAAAAGAGAAAAAATGGATTTGCTAAAGGAATTATTATAAACTTCTGATTTAAAGGTCATGAAAAGTAACGGTTTTGCTAAAGGGACCATTATAAACTTGTGATTCAAAGGTCAAAGAAAATATTGTATGTGACAAAATATCAAATTTTAGTTACTGTCATAATATTTCATGACAAATATGAGATACTCACTACTCAAAAGTAACAAAAACTCATAAATATTATTTTAAGAGAGAATAATTTAGGAAATAAAATTTGGTTATTAATATTTTAAGAAATTATATAATCAATTATTTTAAATAATAACTTAATTACAAAATAATTTTATTATAGTTAAAATATTAATTCTAATTAATTTAGAATAACTCAAGTATAATTAGTTATCAAATTAAGATAATATTCAATTAAAAGTTGATACATCATAAAAAGTAAATTTCATATTAGTTGACATACTTGAGAATTTAGAGAAATTGTCTTCATAAAAGACAATAAAAGCATTCATGAAGAGGGAGGTAAAAAAATGGTAGATATTCTAATAAATTTTATAATTATTTTTATGTGATTTTTTTATCTTTAAATAATAAATTATAAAATTAGATTTTAATAATTATAAAAATGTGTTCTTATTTAAAATGTGACCTAATAAATAAATTACATTTTTTATAAAACATCTTTATAAAAGAAAAATATTTTTAACATTTTTATTCGAATAGCTCCTACAAAAAATTTAAAATTAGTTAATCATCATACTTAACAAAATAGGTTAGTTACAGATGGAAAAAAATTTGTGAAATAATTAAATTTGTTGGTTAAAAACTTAAAATTGATGGAAAAATAGAGAAATGAATGTTTCTCAAGACTAGCTATTGTCGGCTGCAAAGATGGTCGTCTAGAAACTAGGATTTCGACGGTACTTGAGGCATTTTTATTTAAATAAATTAAACAAGTTTTAAAATTATTCAAATTTCCTAAAGCAATTTTTGAAAGTGAATACCCTAATTCTATTAATATATAAATTGTGTCAGCAGAATGTGGTTTATATAATATATTAACCACTACACTGTGAGACGATTTATGCATAAATGACTTTTGAGGAATAATACATAAATCATCTCAAAATTGTTAATTTTACCAATTGTATGTAAATCGTCCTAGGCTAGTAGGATTTAGTGGTTTCAGGCAAAAATACAATATCCTGCCACGATTTATGTGTAAGTTGTAATTCCAACATCCTGCCACGATTTATGTATCAACTGTGACCCTAGTATTCTACTACAATTTATGTTCGAGTAGCACACCATAAGACCCAACTATGAATTACCCACAACTCTTAACGTTGCACACAAAAACCTCCATTTTCACTCTATCTAAGCATTTAGCGATAAGATTGAGAAGGAAGAGAGCCGGGCATCTGACATACAGCAGTAGGAGAAGGAGCATTAAAATATCAAATTAAATAAAAATAATATTAAAAGAGAGTACTAAAAAATTATAATTAAAAAATACTAAATTTTAACATATAATTTTGTTTAATAATTTAAATTCTATGTGCTTTTTTTACTTAAATTTATATTACTCAAAAAAACATGAATTTATATTAACCAAAATTATATTTTTTTAATATTTTTTCTCTCAATTAAAAAAATAAATTATATGTTAAAATTTAGTATTTTTTATTTAATTTAATCTTTTAATTGAAATAAATAATTTATATTATAAACAAATGACAATAATAAGTAAAGTACATACTAATTTAAGAATATACAGTAAAAATATACAAAACTAACTAAAAAATAACAATTTTTTTTATAAAAAATATGTATAAATAAAAATAATTAAAAAAATTATATGAAAAATGAGCATTAAAAATTCTATATTAATTTTTTTTATATGAATCTTAAACCATAAACTCTCTCTTAATATTTCAATATTAAAAAATTTTGATTTTATTTAATTTCAATACTCTCTTTTAATATTATTTTTATTTAATTTAATCTTTCTAATAGAATAAATAATTTATATTATAAACAAATAACAATAGTAAATAAAATACATATTAATTTAAGAATATACAGTAAAAATATACAAAATCAAATAAAAAATAACAATTTTTTTATAAAAAAATATGTATAAATAAAATAATTAAAAAAATTATATGAATAATGAGTATTAAAAATTTTATATTAATTTTTTTTATGAATCTTGAATCCTAAACTCTCTCTTAATATTTCAGTATTAAGAAATTTTGATTTGTTTATGTTAAAAAAAAAAGACTTTGCTAAGTAGACAATGATTTTTGTGAACAATGAGCTTTAAAATTGACCAAATAAAGTAAAAACATATTATACTCCTAAATTATCTACCTAAATCTTAATATTAGGATAATCATCCGCACACCTAATGAATTGAACATCCGATATATTTATTATTCACATTGTTTAGTATTTTCATTGTCTACCTATACTTTTCCTAAAAAAACATGGTTGCACCCAGAATATGTACAAGTACGTAGTTGTATATAAACCGACTGGGATATGGTCATATAAAAATTTAAGTTATGCTAGATGACCAATAACTTTCTTGAACAACATGAACAATCACCAATCAAATAAAAACACATTACACCTCCAAATTACCCACTTAAATCTTAAAATTAGAATAACCATCCGTACACCTAGTGAAATGAACATCTGATATATCTATTGTTCACATTGTTTAGTATTTTCATTGTCTACCTATACGTTTTCTTTTGATTTTATTTAATTTCAGTATTCTCTTTTAATATTATTTTTATTTAATTTGATATTCTTAATGCTCCTCCCTCCACTAATGTACACCAGACGCGGTCACTCAATGCCTCTTTTCCCACTGCGGCGGGCTCTCTTTCTCTCCAACTTTGTCACTGAATGTTTAGATAGGGTGAAAATGAAGATTTTTGTATGCAATATTAAAAATTGTGGGTAACTCGTGGTTGGGTCTTAAGGGGTGTTACTAGAATATAAATCGTGTAGTGCTGGAGATTACAGTTGATACATAAATCGTGGCAGGGTATTGGGGTTACAACTTATACATAAATCGTGGCAGGATCTTGTGTTTTTGCCTGAAACCACGTAAATTCTTCTAGTCTGGGACGATTTACATACAATTGGTAAAGCTGGTAACTTTGGGACGATTTATGTGTTATTTCTCAGAAACTCTTCATGCATAAATCGTCCCAGAATATAGTGGTTAACATATTATATAAATCACATTATTAAACTCCGCCTATGTTACACTTGCAGTACATAGCCGGTCCCAAACCCGGATAAAGGAGGAGGGTTGTGTTAGGTCTTCGGTAACCAACATAAAAATATAGCCGAACCCTCATGACATGAATCAAAGACATTATTGCACTAAAGCTAGGTCGTTGCCCGGAAGCAACACACCGTATGGCTCGAGTACGGTGTCAAAGCAAGAGCCGCTGCATCGGTGCCCGGATGTAGTGTTAAATGAGCAAGGGTTCTCGCGTTTTCGTGAACAGACAATGGTAAATAAGCTAGTTCACAAAGTAAAAGGTAAAGGTCGAAGCGACAGAAGGTTGAGATTTGGGACATGAAACATAGGCACTCTAACAGGAAAGTCCATGGAGGTGGTGGACACCATGACAAGGAGAAAGATTAACAATATGTACCTACAAGAAACGAAATAGGTTGGTGCAAAGGCTAGGGAGTTGGATATTTCTGGTTTCAAACTTTGGTATACAGGAAAGGTGAAGAATAGGAATGGGGTTGGAATAATTGTGGATAAGCAGTGGAAGAAGGACGTAGCGGATGTCAAGAGGGTGGGAGATCGGATCATCTCTATCAAACTTGTGGTGGAGGGAGGTGCTTTCCATGTGATTAGCGCCTATGCACCGCAAGTGGGTTCGGACGAACAACACAAGATAAGATTTTAGGAGGATCTAGAGAGTTTGGTTCAAGGCATACCTTTGGGAGATAAGATTTTCTTAGGAGGAGATTTAAATGGCCATGTTGGGAGAGAAGTGACTGGATATGGGAGTATTCACGGAGGCCATGGTTTCAGAGTGATCAATGCCGAGGGTAAAACTATTTTGGACTTTTCCTTAACTTTTGATCTTCTCATCGCAAATACATATTTTAAAAAGAGAGACGAACATCTTATAACCTATAAAAGTGGCATGACAATCTCTCAAATCGACTTCTTCTTGTTGAGGAGAGTCGACCAGAAATTTTACATTAACTGTAAAATTATCCCGGGAGAGAGTTTGACAACACAACATAGGGTGCTCGTCATGGATTTTCGCGTTGAGCAAAAGTTGAGGAAAAGACATCATACAAAGAACCCAAGGACGAGGTGGTGGCGGATGAAATGTGAGGAACAAAGAAGCTTCCTAAGACGGGTAGGAGAAGAGGCAAAGTGGGATGGGAATGGAAGCGCGGAAGAGATGTGGAGGGAGATGGCAGAAGTTATTAGAAGAACAGCAAAAGAAAGTTTTGGTGAATCTAAAGGAATAGGACCAAGAGACAAGGAGTCCTGGTGGTGGAATGCGGGTATACAAGAAAAGATAAAGATAAAAAGGAAATGCTTTAAAGAGTGGTCTTTATGCCGCAATGCAGATAACTGGGAAAAATATAAGGCGGCTAAGAAAGAGACAAAAGTGGCTGTAAGTAAAGCAAGAACAAGAGCATATGAGGGTCTCTACCAGTCTTTGGGCACGAAAGAAGGAGAAAAATGTATATATAGAATCGCAAAGAGTCGGGAAAGAAGAACGAGAGATTTGGATCAGGTTAAGTGTATAAAGGATAAGGATGGAGAGGTGTTGGCTCAAAAGGAGAAGATTAATGAAAGGTGGAAGAGCTACTTCTACGAGTTATTTAATGAGGGACAGAAGACTCTTCCGAGCCTTGGTCGATTATGCACAAGGGAAGAAGATGAAAACTTTGAGTACTATCGAAGGATTCGAGACTTCGAGGTAAAAGAGGCTCTAAAGCAGATGAAATATGGCAGGGCAGTAGGACCTGATAATATCCCGATTGAGGTTTGAAAGGGTCTTGGAGAAAAAGGCATCAACTGGTTAACCAAGCTTTTTAATGAGATTTTAAGGTCAAAGAAGATGCCTGATGAGTGGAGAAAGAGCACCTTGGTACCTATCTACAAGAATAAAGGGGATATACAAAGTTGCGGAAACTATAGAGGGATTAAACTTATGAGTTATACTATGAAGTTATGGGAAAGGGTGATAGAACGGAGGTTGAGAAAAGAGACACAAGTAACAGAGAACCAATTTGGATTTATGCCAGGCAGATCTACCACTGAAGCGATATACCTATTAAGAAGGATGATGGAGAGGTATCGTAGTAATAAAAGGGATCTACATATGGTGTTTATTGATTTGGAAAAAACGTATGATAGGGTACCAAGGGAGGTCTTATGGAAGGTTTTAGAAAAGAGGAGAGTAAGGATCGCATATATTCGGGCAATTAAAGACATGTATAATGGGGCTACAACTAGTGTGAAGACTCAAGGTGGTGTGACAGAGGAATTCCCTATTGGTATAGGATTACACCAAGGATCATCCTTAAGTCCATACCTTTTCACATTAGTCTTGGAAATACTCACAGAGCACATCCAAGAGCTTGTGCCATGGTGCATGCTTTTTGCCGATGATATCGTCCTTATGGGAGAGTCAAGGGAAGACCTAAATAAGAAGTTGGAGTTATGGAGAGAAGCTCTAGAAGTGTATGGTCTGCGCATAAGCCGTAGCAAGACAGAATATATGGAATGTAAGTTCAATCTGAGAAGGGAAAACCCAATATAAAGGTGAAGATTGGAGAAAACATCCTACGAAAAGTTAAAAGTTTTAAGTATCTTGGGTGCATCATACAGGATAATGGAGAGGTTGAACAGGATGTAAATCATAGGATCCAAGCAGGTTGGTCAAAATGGCGGAGTGCATCTGGTTTTATATGCGACAAAAAAGTGCCTTTAAAATTTAAAGGTAAATTCTATCGCACCGCTATAAGACCGGCTATGCTGTATGGTACGGAGTGTTGGGCGGCTAAAGGGGAGCACGAACATAAGCTGAGTGTGGCAGAGATGAAGATGTTGAGATGGATGAGTGGTCATACGCGATTGGATAAAATAAGGAATGAAGATATAAGGGAGAGAGTTGGAGTAGCACCCATTGTGGAAAAGATGGTTGAATCCAGGGGTGGCAAACGGGCCTAAATCCGCCGGGCCGGCCCGCATAACCCGCCAAAAAAGGCGGGATAGGCTGGAAATTTGGGACCGCCGAAAGACAAAAGCCCGCCTAACCCAAACCGCTTAAACCGTGGGCTTTGGCGGGGCGGGACGGGCTTCCCCGGCGGGCTTAAGTTTTTTTTTTAAGGCTGAACCCATGAACCCACCAACCCGACCCGACCCAATCCCCATTCCCCAGCGAAACCCTAATGAATCCCTAATTCCACTTCCAGTTCCAGATTTGCAGTTGCAGCTTCCTCAGTTCCTCGTCTCCAGTCTCCTCGATGGACGACGGCTCTCACTCGGTTCCTCAGTTCCTCAGTTCCTCACCGTCAGGCGTCAGTTCCTTAGTTCCTCACCGTCACTCTCAGTCTCTCACTCGGTTATCCTCAACAGTCAACACAGAGGCTTCAGCCTTCAGCCTTCAGCTTCTCCAGTCTCTAGCGTTCAGCCTTCAGCTTCGTCCCCAAGGTCTTCAATCCTCACCGTCACTCTCAGTCTCTCACACGGTCACACCTCACACCCGCCGTCTCGCACTTCCATCGACCTCAGCTCGCACTTCAGAGTTCCGTCCTCACCCCTGACGGTCGCTGAGTCGGAGTCACTGAGTCACCGTCGATCTTCGGTCGTCGTGGCATACTAGGCTCCTAGGTCTTGTCCTCTCGCTGCTGGTCTCGCTCTCTGGGACTCTGGGTCTCCTTGTTTATCTTCATCGCTGCGACACGGCTGCTCCTCGCCTCCTCTGTCCTGGTCCTCGCCCCCTCTGGTTAGTTTTCTGGCTTAGGGTTTGAGATTCATCAATTTAGGTTTGTTTGTTGTGTTTTGTGCTGTTTGATATAGGTAAATTAGGGTTGATATTTGGTTGAGTTTTGATTATGGTTGATATTTGGTTAAATCTGATTATGGTTGAGTTTTGATTATGGTTGATAATGGTTGATATTTGGTTAAATCTGATGCAGATTCAGAAATTATTTCCTATTTTTTGTGTTGTTTGATAATGGTTGAGTTTTGATTATGGTTGATAATGGTTGATATTTGGTTGAATACTTGAATCTGATGCGGATTTAGAAATTGTTTGCTGTTTTTTATGTGGTTTGCTAATGGTTGATGAACCTAGTTCATATAAACAATTTACATTTGCTTTTATTTCAGAAAATATGAATTCTGAAACTGTGAGTAACCTTGTTACTACTGGAGCTGGTTCTAAGGCTGCTCCAGTCGAGGCTGATGAACCTAGTTCGAAAAGGCTGAGAACAGCAACCTCCGATGTTTGGAATTTTTTCAAAAAGCTCGGTCCAGATAAGGATGGAGTAGAACGTGCTGAGTGTAAAGGATGCAAGAAGGTGTTTAAAGCTGGAGGTAAGCGATATGACACTTCTACTATAAAACGGCATCTTGATAGTTGTACTCAAATTAAGCATGAAGATATTGGTCAGACTATAGCAGAATTGCAACTTAAAATGGGTTCACTTAAGATTGATTCAGGAGTGGCTAGAGATATGTTTGCTGGGTATGTAGTTGCTGGGGATAAGCCTTTTAATATGGTTGATGATAGGAGATTTAGAAATTGGGTGAAATATATTAGTCAAACTTTGAAACTTCCTTCTAGGAATACGGTTAAGGCTGACATAGTGAAAGTTCACAAGAGAGAAGCTGCGAAACTTAAAAAAAAATTAGTTTCCATTCCAAATAGAATTTGCTTAACATCTGATTTTTGGACTTCCAGTACCAATGAGGGGTTTATATATTTGACTGCACATTTTGTTGATGAGAACTGGAAATTACAGAGTAAAATTCTCAATTTTTGTCATATGCCTCCTCTTCACATAGGATTTGAGTTGTCTTCTAAAATCTTTACGCTTTTGACTGAGTGGAAAATTGATAAAAAGATTTTTTCCATTACTTTGGATAATGCTTCTTCTAATGATACTTGTATTGAACACTTGAAAAGTACTTTGGATGTGCTTGGTTCATTGTTGTGTGGTGGTGAATTCTTTCATGTTCGTTGCTCTGCTCATATTTTAAATCTTATTGTCCAAGATGGAATGAATATATGTGATGATGCAGTGTATAAGATTAGAGAGTCTATTAAGTTTCTGAGAAAATCTGAAAGTCAAATGGTTAAGTTTAAAGAATGTTTTGAAGATATTGAGGGACTTGAGTATACGACTGCATTATGTTTAGATGTTCCTACTAGGTGGAATTCACTTTATGCAATGCTTGCAAGTGCTATTCCTTATAAAAAAGCTTTTGAAATATATAAAGTAAAAGAAGTTGGGTTTAGGGAGTATTGTCCTTCATCAGATGAGTGGAGAAGAACTGAAAAGATATGTGATTTCTTGTTACCATTTTACAAAACTACCAAGTTGATGTCTGGAACTTCTTACCCAACATCCAACTTGTATTTTTTACAAGTTTGGCAAATCCAGCTTATTTTAATGAATAGTTTGAAGAATGATGAAGTGCTTATAAGGAACATGGGAGAAAAAATGATGATTAAGTTCAAGAAATATTGGGAAGAATACAGTGTTGTTCTTGCATTTGGGGCAGTTCTTGATCCTAGATTTAAACTCAACACTTTGGTTCATTGCTATAATGAGATTGATCCTATTGGTGCTAAAGACAAAGTGGAGCATGTGAAGAGTAAGTTATACAAATTTTTTGAGGTTTATGACCAAAATTCCTCTACAACTGTAGAGAGTTCTTCCCAACTTTCAAGTAATTTTTCTCAAGCAACATCTTTTGCAATTGGAACTCAGCTTATTAAAATTATTGGTGTAAGTATTTTTATCTACTTGGTTATATGTATTTTTTATTTTTTATGCTTTTTGATTCATATATTGTTTGTAATGTAAAGGATTTGATGTCCCGTAATCAAGAAGCTGAAGTGAAAAGTGGAAAGAACCAACTGGATATTTATTTGAGTGAGGCAACATTATTTTGCAATGATGCAATCATTGATGTTTTGCAATGGTGGAAAGACAACTATCATCATTTTCCAACACTATCACTAATGGCACGAGATTTGTTGAGCATTCCTATTACTACCGTGGCTTCAGAATTTGCATTTAGCATGGGTTCTCATGTTTTGAATAAATATAGAAGTCGTTTGTTGTCAGATAATGTTGAAGCGGTGATTTGCACCAAAAATTAGATACGTAGATATGATGATTTTGGTATATTATATTTATGACATACATACTTGAGTAATTTTGGACATTATTATGTACTATTTTGCTAATATATTTATTTACTTTTTTCTAGAGGAAGATAAAGATCAGGAAGATATTGCAAAAGGAGAAGGCTATTCTTCAGGAGTTGGTTCCAATGATGTTATTGACTTACATGAAGATGAAGATGAAAATTAAGTGTATTGAATTAAGTTTAATTTGCTTTGAAGACTATTTATAATTATGTTTTTGGATTTTGGATTATATATTTATTTTGTCTATGGGACTATTTATAACTATGTTTTTGTATTTTGGATAATTGGATTATGTTTATTTATTTTGAAGACTATTTATATTTAATATTTGTATTTATATTGATTTAAATAGAAGATATTAGATATGTCCTTATAAATATAAAAAAAATTAATTAGGCGGGCCGCCATACCGCCATTAGGCGGGACGGGCTTCCGGCGGGGCGGGGCGGGGCGGGGCGGGCTTCCCCACCTGCCACCCCTAGTTGAATCGCGTCTCAGGTGGTTTGGACATGTGAGAAGAAGACCGATGGAACATCCAGTCAGGAGGGTGGATGAGAAGGAAGATGGACAAAGGGTGAAAAGTAGAGGAAGACCTAAGAAGACCATCCATGAGGTGGTCAAACGAGATCTACATGTAAACGGTCTCTCTATAGACATGATACATGACAGAACACAATGACGTCGTTTGATTCATGTAGCCGACCCCACTTAGTGGGACAAGACTTTATTGTTGTTGTTATTGATTTATATATTATTAGAATTAGGGTATTCACGTTTCAAAGGTTGCTTTAGGAGATTTGAGTAATTTTAAAACTTGTTTAATTTATTTAAGTAAAAAAGCCGTACTTGGGGAGTCCCTAGAGCCTACTCTTTTCGCCGCCCAATTGCAGATTAATTTCGTTCCTGGGAGTGAGTGTTCGGCATCCCCGCCACTAGAGGCTGGATTTACTGCGACGAGCAGCGGCACCTCAGTTATTGATGGCACGGGAATAACACTGAATAGATCATGGATTGTTGGAAGAAGATGCTTCGACTTAGCCAAAATCATCATCGTCATTATCATCATCCAATAGCAAGAAGAAGACGACACTCATCAAACACTCCAAGAGAAGATGCAAATGTTCTTCTTCTACTCCTCCTTCTCCTCCTACTCATGATTTTTGAGTAGTGGCTGCCGTGCAATCAACATGATTGGAAACCAATAATGTCGTTGGGAGGGACGACGATGAACTCAAAAGTGTCACTGTTGATGCTGGATTTGAGGCTGACAAACTTTTGTTAGAGCTGTATCAAATTGCTCATTTGGATTTTGGCCGGATTTCTTTGTCAGATCAACATAATCAGTAAATTATTCTTAGTAATTATTATTGCAATTAAGTTGTTAGTTATTTCTTTGGAGCAATGCAATACAGAATACACTGACAATTACGTCACAAAAATCTTTTTTTGTGCAGTCAATTTTCGTTATTCCCAATTTCCCATATATATATGTTAGGAGAAGTCACAATATATATATATATATATATATATATATATATATTAGAAAATAAATATTTTTTGTATTAATATTGTAAATATTTATTTTTATATTATTAAATTTTAGAATTTGAAATTTAGTGAATATTGACCAAATATTAACTAAAAAATAACAAATTGTAGCATTGAGATATATATGTGTATATACTTTATTTTATCTAAGTAATAAATGAAGAATATCAAACCTGAGTAGATAATTGCGTATAAATAAAAAAAAAATAAATATTATTATTAACTAAATCGTATTATTTTATCATAAATTAATCTTAATCTAATTAATCTTAAAAATCCATCCATTAAAAAATAAAATAGGCAAAATTAATTAAAAATCATTTGCACATGAATCTACTACTTTTTAGAAAGAAAAACCAAATATATAAGTGGTAAAATTGATCTTTTCACTCAAAGTGTTTAAAAGTGTTTTTATTCTATTGAATTTAGGAGTTATCTAAATAAAATTGTAAAGAGTAGATTGGAGACACGATATTGCTGTCATGCGTCGCAAGCAGTGATAGATCCAGAAAATTTTGATAGTAGGGGCGAAATATATATAACATGATAATAATTTTTATAATAAAAATATTATGTTTATATAAAAAATTAGCTATCAAATTATTTATTATAAATTTGTGTATAAATTCATATATTAATTAACTTATTTTTAATGTGTATTTTGTATTTCAAAATTTGTATTTTAAAATTTATTTTGTACAAGTGATTATTTTATGTATACGTAGCTTAATTGGTGTTATAATTATATTTTGTTATTGTAAAATATGATTAGGTTTCAAAATATCTAATTACGAATTAAAATACTAAAATAGTAATTTAAATAATAATATATAATTTAAAATTTAATTTTTTATATTTCATATTTTGAAACGTTGACAATATAATCAAAATGTCTTTATATATATATATATATATATATATATATATATATATGTCGTTAAATAATTATTTAAAACTCAACTTTCATATAGTTAGCTCTTGATGATATTTATAGTTGAAAAGGTTTATTCAATTAGTGTAGTTGTTATGAAAAAAAACTAAAGCTAATTTCAAAAGAAAAAACACAAATGGATAGATAATATTCTTTCGAATCAATTTCTAAAAAAAAAACACCAATCTTATTTAAATTTCAAAATTGATCATTATAATAGGCATTTAATCTGAAGTTCTCAAATTGACTATTAAGTGTCCAAAGTTGAATAAAAAGTTATTGTGGGGTCAAATTTAATAATTTAGTGAGGGCAAATAAATATTATTATTATATACTACTTAATAAAATTCCAAATTATAGTGGGGGCGCTTGCCCCCACACCCATAAGAATATATCCGTCCCTGGTCGCAAGAAAAACTAAATTAGATATCATAACTTAGGGCACGTATTTGGAATAATGCATATATTGTGAGGTTGTGATGTCATGAGCTTTTCTTTTTATGTCTTTTAGAGGCTATGAATTATCTTAGGTTAAGTTGATCTAGAAGAATGAGTTGTTATTCTCATGATCAAATTGTTTATTTGATATTTTGTTGTATTATATGTTCATATAATGTTCTTAAGCTTATATATAGTTAATATTATAACATTTTACTTTAATAGTAGAATGATAGTTATAATATAACAATTAATATCATAAACTAAAATTGAGTTATTAAACATTAGAATAAATTATGAAAAGTTAATAGTATCTTCTTTGTGACATATTTTTTGGAATTCAAAAAAAATACTTAATCATCGAACAACTTCCTTAAAATACAAGGTAATTAAGTTTTCACTTTTAATTTGGAGGACAATGTGTAAATCACTGAATCATTAACATGATATAACGATAATATATTGAAAGAAAGCATAATCATAATCATAATCATAGTATGAAATTTTAGTATACGATCTTCGATTTATTTATTCTCATAAAAAAGCACATAAACTTTACATAACGAGGATATGATTATATAGAATAACAATAGTAGCAAATACGAAATCCGTGATACATGTATCAAGCATCAATCATTAATAAGTGATTATAGCAAATTTTGATAAAGGAGGTTATTTTTAGGGAGCAGATTAAGTAATTTTAGGTCTAATTTGAGTGCCTAATGATATGTTTATGGTTAAATTTCATCAGTGATTTCATTGATATATGGATTACAATTTTTTAGTTATTGCTGCAGATTATATATATGTTACCTAGAATATTTGTTACTGCATGAGATTTCAATCCTTAAGTAAAGTTTCATATTTATTAGGAAAATTCTGTTTGTTATATTTAAAATAATTCAGTTTCACTTAACCTTTATTTATTTTTTATAGTGGTTGGCATCTTATGAAATAGATTTTTTTATTTTGGTTGTTTTATGTAAATAATTTTTTAAACCAATTTTTTTAATACTATATTTGTGTGTTTTTTATTGTGATATAAGTGATACAGTTAATCGTCCTGTTTGGCGTGTTCTTGACATGAGATGGACCTATCAACAAAATGATGGTATTTGCTAATTTGTGTATGTAGGAAAGAATCGAGGAGATTGAGCAACAGGATGAGTCTTCTAGAATGTTGTCTCAAAATGATTCCATTGCTCAGGTTTTCGGAAAAGAGAAACCGGGTAGAGTACGTGGTGTGGGTTTCGGACCGACTCCTAATCAATTCTTCGATCCGAATTCACATGCGCTGGGCAACAAAGTCCAAGTAGAAGAGACCCAGAGGAAGCTGCTTGAACTGCAGGCAGAGCTGGAAGGTGAGAAGTTGAAGAGACAGACGATGGAGGATGAGACAGCAGCACAGAAGAAAAAGAGGCAGGCGATGGAGAGTACTCTGATTTATCTATTTCACCGGCAGGGTGAGGAGCTGCTACCAGACATCGCTGCAGAGATGAGCAATTTGGAATGATAGAGTGAAATATAGTATGTTAGGATTGGAGCTATTTTGGATTGATTAAAACATTATTTTGAATTATACTATGCAACTCTTTGCAAGATATTTATTTTCTTCGTATTTTCATGAATATATTATTTTGTTTTGGATATAATCTTATTGTTTTTGCTACAAGTTTAGATATTAAGGTTGAAAATATAAACTTTTAAAATTGTAATAAATTTAAAAAGAAAAAAATACTCTTGTAATATTCTAAAAATTTATACGCTTTTTTTTTTTAATAAAAACTCAAAATTTATTTTTTTAAAATATTTTAATTTGGCGGCGATTTTAAACCACCGATGAGTGATTTAAAGTTTAAAAAAATGTTACATATTGCGGCGGTTTGCAACCACCGGTAACTTTGATCGAAACCTTAGAACAGTTTAGCGGCGGTTTTAAAACCGCCGCTAAATGTGCGCCAACTTGACAACATTTAAGTAAATAGCGGCGGTTTCAAAGCCGCCGGTAAACATGAAGCAAATCCTGTAATTCACATTTGGCAGCGGTTCTCTAATCGTGTGCCGTAAAATATTCATTTAGCGGCAGTTATACCAGCAGTTTCCTAAAACCGCCGCCAAATCTAATCCCGACGCTCATAACCAGGGCGGTCAGGTGAACTGCCAGCCTCTGATTTTGCGGCGATTTTAAAACCGCCGCTAATTTCTTGATAAAATCGAAGAAGAGATGAGCGGCGGTGATGAATCGAAGGAGAAGGCGCGCGAGTTTGGGCATGTAGCGTGAATTGGTGACGGTTCGAAGCAAAAATATTCATTTGGCTCAGTATATGATACATTGGTGCGTATATTAGAAGACGCTTCTGAAAGCGCACCCAAAAGGGAAGAAGGGTAAGTATTATGTTCTCTGATGATTTGGACAAGTGTTAGTGTAGTATGGATGAAAAAGAAAAAAAAATACTAAGTTTCACATGGATTTAGGCCTACATAGATTAGGTAATACTTTTGAAGCGCACCCAAAACTTAACAAATGGGTTACTTTTTAAAAGCGCTCCTTTTGGTAAAAAAAGTGTATCCATAGCTTTTTAGATTCGGCTACGCTTTATAAGTGATATTTAAAATATCTAAGGAGACGCTTTTGAAGTGATGCCTCAATAGTGTTTCCTTTTCTCTTATAAAAGGGCACCATGTGAAAAAGCGTAGCCTATTCTAGGAATAGGCTATGCTTTTCAAATGTAGTTTAAAAAAAGTGAGGGCTGAATGGATGTTTTTCTTGTAGTGATGACAATGGCCTCGTAGTTACTAGTGGCAAAACCGGAAGATGCCGAGAGGATGGGACGGTAATTTGCACCGAACACCACTTGAGTGTCACCCTTAATGACCTTCTCCAACTTGAGAGAAGCACCAGATATTGCTTGTTATACTTTGTTACAGCGAATTGAGCAATGTCTAACACGTGAGGGTCGTTAACGTTGCTAATTGGGGTCCAACCACGTATGAGTCCTCTTGAAGTTTCCTTCCGGGAAGCCACAATGGTGATAATAACAAACAGAACAAGGAGGAGAGAGTAAACATGGCATTCAAGCCTCATCATGTTGATGCCTTGAAACCGGTAAAATATAACCATCTACTTTTTTTTTCTTCGTCAAAAGATATATTCAACTTGTGACTCGAGAACTTGTGACTTGTATACTAATAGAAACAATACCAACTTCCAATATATAGCAGAAGGAATACAAAGAATTACACAGTAATGGACACGTGAAAGATTTGGGTGGTCAAATTTAGGTAATGTAGTGCATCAAAAATAAGATAGGTTTTGCCTACGTGTAGTAAGGACATAATTTGGTAATGTAGTGCATCAAATATAAGATAGGTTTTGCCCACATGTGTAGTAAGGACATAAGTTAAAATTATGTTTAATTATGAGTAAAGTATCGTTTTTGTCCCCAACGTTTGGGGTAAGTCCTTTTTGTGTCCCTAACCACTACAAGGAAACCTAATTTTAGCGGCTATATTAGGGGAGCGGTCAATTAGAACCGCCGTCGCTGCTACCCTAATTTCACATACCCGCGGTTGAGAGCAACCCGCCTCTGAAAAACAAATCCAGCGGCGGCCATCGTTTTCGCTCCACAGCGGTTCATGGAATTTGCGCCATTCTATGCTTAAACCGCCTAATTTCTCTTTCGTTCGCACTTCTCACTAGCTCCACTACCCACTATCCGCCATTACCTCAGTTCTTCATTTTTCCAAAACCTAGCTTGGCGCCCAGAACCCCAATTCTAGTGAACAAAACCTCTTCGTGCAGAACGAAAATCTGCAAGGAATCATGGCTTAGCAAAACTATACGCATTTGTTCCTGTCTCTGGTAAGCTAATTATGTTTTTCTTTGTTCTTTTCCAATTCAATTTTATCCTTCTTCTAGTTAATAATCACTGATAACCCATTATCTTATTATCTAGTTGTTTCTCCTTCTTGGTCATCACTGTGAGAACGCACGAATTTCTCTCCTGGAAGTGCAAATTTCTGCAATTTAAGGTTACTCTGTCTCTTTCTCTACTATTAGGAATTTAGGGGTTTATTGGATATAAACTGTAAAGAGGAATTCGTACTTTCTTTTTTTGGTATTAGGATGAATTCGTACTTATTACTTAATAATGTCTTGATTAAAAGACAATCTAGCTTGAAACTAATAACAGGAAATTGTCCGATGAAGTAGTGTGCTTGAAGAAGTTCTTTATGTGATTTAATTTGTATGCAATCTATGTAATTTCATTGATGAATTCATCATTGGGATCGAAGTTGCATATTTGATCATATTTTCTGTTTAAATTAGTTCTCAATTGAGGTCTAAATTATGAAGTAAAATGAGCAACTAAGAAGAAAGGAGGGTGTGTTTGTTTATTTGTGAGCAAAGTAAAAATTCTACAGAGAATAATAATCATGACAAATAAAAAAAGAAACAAAATCTGAGATATAAAACACAAGAAGAAATAGACCCAAAACTGATTGTAGGTAGAACTGACTACAATGGAATAATAAAACTCCAAAGAAACCACCACACATGCATATCAGAGAGGTATTTAATTTGTTTGATTAATTGATTAATTGGGTTTTGCAGGTCTTAAGCTGAAATAGTTATCCTCTCTGGTTTATATTCTTAGCAAAGGGAGCTAAATTGAGTCAAGACCAACTTTGGCACAGGTAATAATTATTAGTATTTTAAGATTTGTCTAATTTTGTTGATGAATATTGATAATTAAAGTTAGCAAAAATGGATTATTTATTTTACTATGAATGCTAGCCCTGTTTTCTTATGTATTCATACTTCTATAGTCAAATAGCTACTGCCAAGTGCCAATACTAAAAGTATAGATTATATTATTCCTATTCCACCACTGAACACATGCAAGTAACCAAGAAAATGCTGTTTACTAATTCTCCTATCAATCAAGTAAATAGCTACTACCCCTTTGTGTTTGTCTCGTCTATACTTGGTAAAACTTTGGTAAAACTTTTTGTTGTAGTGCATCAAGACAGGATCTCTTCCATTCTCAACCTTTGAGGTTCTTACAGCTCATCTCTGGAAGGTAAGTTAGTTACGTTTGTTGCGTGCTATTTATTTATCTATTTCTTTATTAATTATTATTAAAGTTTAGCTAATAATGAGTTCTTTTAATGAAACATTTTCAAATATTTAAAAAAAATGTTTTGACAAAGATCTGATTAGCTGATATGAATGTTTATTTGTTTCTTGGCCTCTTTTGTTTGCTACTTATTTAAGGGAAGTAAGTGTGTGCACCCACCATTATAATTGTTAAATCTAATAAACACAATGAAATAAACATGATTTGGCAAGTTTTTGAAAGTATTAGCACATGCAACAACAGGCAAGGGGTCCACTGTTCATGTAACAAGCGACAATTGATATTCTTTAGTTTATCCCTTCTCTAGTTTATCCCTTCTCTATTTCTGTAAATTAAAAAAAAAAAACCTGGACAATTTAAACAAAATTGCCCTTTAAGATAATAATTTATACTACCATCAAGAGTTAAAAACTTGATAAATGGCAAAGACAAGAGATTCATGTCCATGGATGAAAAATGATTGCTTCTGTTTTTTGTTGATGTCATAAAGCACACATGCATCTGCTGCTGTCTTCAGCTGAAACCAAAAAGGTGTTATGAAAGATTTCAGGATTTAAACTAATTGACAACTAAAACAACCCAAGAAAAGGAATTGGAAATAAGTGCAAGATAAAGAATAAGTTAACCTGATTTTTTTATTATTACTTTACATGCTTTTCTTTGATTAGAAACAAAACACATGCACACACATTTAGAGGTCTAAAAGGCTTGAATCATTATATAGTTATTTGTTAGTCTGGTGCCTCTTTATACATACATATGTGAGTCATTTAGCTTTTATAAATTTTTATAAACTAAAACAGTTCATGAGTACTCAAATAAGATGGATGAAATTAGTTCTTTGCATAAACTTAAAACAGCTGATTTCCTATCCACTACTTCTCTTCCATGTTCGATGTTGTGCACTTTTTTTATTGACATTTTACTATATGCTTCAATAATAGATCATATGATGCAGAGACTCCATGCAGAGAACAATAAGCATTAGTCTATTGAAGCATAGACCATTCAACTTTACATAGCGAATTTGACTAAAACAATTAGTATTATGCTAATTGCGTAGTTTAATGGAGACATCCTCATCAAAGTTGGTTGGTGATGGGGATTACCCTGTTAATTTTTTTTATAAACTGATTTAATTAGTAATTTTATCAAGTGTTTTTAAAGTATATATTCGTTAAATTATTTTTAATTTATTATTATATTTGTTAGGGAAAAATTAAAGATTTAGCTAGAGAATACTAGAAATAAAAGAGAAATAGTATTTTTTATTTTTAAGATTGATTCACTTATTATTTTATTAGTATTAAATTGAAGATGAGTGGTAATCAATTGAAAAACAAAGATATCAAGGGCATTTCTCGGAAGAAAGAAGTAGATCAGGAATTCAATAGTTGAAGCATGCTTTGGGCTATTTTGTGCAATAGGTTTGTGTCTATTTAAAATTCACACGTAGTGATATCATTGACATTTTTGTATACTTTTACATTAGGACTTTTCATGAATGAGAGCTCAATGAGTAAAATTACATCTTATATGGTTGATTAAGGACTCTAGACTAGTTTTGAATATAATTAGTACTTAATCAAAGGTAAATCCGAATGAGTACCTAACTTCTAAACATGATAGATAGCCTGGTAATGGATCGTAAAAATTAGTCAACTTGCATAAAAACTCTAGATCATAAATTAATTTATATAATCATTCATTAGTGTGTTCTTCGTGGTCTACCATTATTTAGTTTTACTTGCTGTAAACAACACCAGACGTGCATTTATTCTGATCATATTTTCATGCATTTGCTATAGAGATATTTATTTTGTTGTTAAGATGGTCTTGAAGTTAAATTGTCTAGTTTTGGGTGCATAGCTAGCTAACTAATTATGAACCTTTTTTTGGATGGAATTGAAAGAATGGAGAATGTATAGTAAATAGTGATGATGCATTAACAGTTAAGTCTTAAGAGTAGTACCATCTCTCTCTTACTTTCTTTGTGAAACTACAAATGCAACTGCATGTGGAACTGTTGCGTTTTATGTCTAAAATTGGTGCTAAGTAACAGAATATTTATTCCAACCCGTAAGAGCGGTAAATGCATGCAATGATATCCAATTTTTATTATTTCAAGAGAGGGGGACGGGGCAGGGGAAAACTATGATTTGAGCTGGTTTTCGGAATTGTATTTTTGAGGTGCGTTTGGCAGGATAACAAGCCAACCTCTTGTGGTTTTTGCCAACCTACATAGCTACTATCTTTCATCCATGTTAATTCATTTTTCTGATTCTATTTCTAATTCTTATTTTATTATTTTTCTTTCGCAGTGAAGGCTGTTTTGTTTGGAAGTAACATACCTACCTATTCCATTTTACTTATCTGCTGATTTTTTTTGAAAAACAAGTAACATCTCTTTCCCTATGGTTGGTAGATTAGTATTTTTAAAAAAATATATATTTACATAGTTGTTACTAAATAGTGCACATGGCTTTAAACCAGAACAAAACACTTTAAAGCTATGGAAGTTCTGGATAAATCGTGGATTAAGAGACCACGAAATTCTCTTGAGTATGCACAAGGTGTGTCAAGATTTATTGAGTTTGCTTTTGCACATCATTCTGCCGATGGAACAATCATATGTCCATGTAATGCATGTGCTTTTAAGAAGTGGCTAACAAGGGACGAGGTGTACGATCATTTGATTTGTACACAATTCCCAATAGGATATACATTTTGGTTTTATCATGGAGAGCGCTCGATAGGAGAAACTAGCAACGTCTCAAGTAGTATTTTTTCAGACGTACAACAAAATTCTATGGCCGACGAGCAGCATCCTATGGTCGAGGTTGATTCAATTCAAAACTTGATTAGTGAAGGTCTAGGAGTTGGTGGGAACATCAGAAATGGAACACCCGTCATAGCAAATGAAGTCATTGATGGTGGTGCTCAAATATTGGATCCTACTAAATCTCATGCAACTCTTGAAGCGAAAGGGTTTAGTGAGCTGCTTAAGGATGGAGAAGAGCCGTTATATGAAGGGTGTACGAGATACTCGAAGTTATCTTTTCTATTGAAGTTGTTCCATATTAAATCCTTTTGTGGTATGACCGACAAGTCCATGAAGATAATTTTAGAACTATTGAGTGACGCATTTGAATATGCAAGGATTCCAAGTTCTTTTTTTATGAGGCAAAAAAGATCATTTCTAAACTCAGTTTGGATTGCACGAAGATACATGCTTGCCCAAATAATTGTATGTTGTATTGGGGCGAAGATGAGAACAGGGAGACATGTAAGGTCTGTAATAGGTCTAGATGGAAGACATATAAGAAAAAATGTCCAGCTGAGGCATCGAGTATTATTGGTAACAAAAAGAAGAAGCATCTAGCAAAAGTTCTTCATTACTTTCCTTTAAAATCTCGATTGAAAAGATTGTTCTACTCGTCAAAGACTGCTGCTGATATGCGATGGCATGCTACAGCTGAGAATAAGGATAACGCAATGAGACATCCAAGAGACTCTGAGGCCTAGAAAAGGTTTGATTTGGAGCACTCCAACTTTGCATCCGATCCACGAAATGTGCGTCTTGCATTAGCTACCGATGGCTTCAATTCACATGGAACTTTGAGTGCAAATCATAGTATTTGGCCTGTCATTTTCATTCCGTATAATACTCCTCTATGGACGTGTATGAAATCGACATCATTCATAATTTCAATGATAATTCCTGGCAAGAAAATGCCAAGAAATAACATAGATGTTTATTTGCAACCTCTAATAAAAGAGTTAAAAGAGTTATGGGTTGAGGGTTGCGATGCATATGATGCTTTAACACAAGAAGTGTTTAAGTTGCACGCAGTTTTATTGTGGACAATTAGTGACTTTCCTGGGTTAGGGACTCTTTTTGGATGGAATACATACACAGGACTTGCTTGCCCATCTTGCAACTTCGATAACATCCATCATCGTCTCAATCACAGCAAAAAGTATTGTTTTATGGGTCATCATCGCTTTCTGGATCAGAGACACAAGTTTAGATTAAACACCGTTCAATTTAATGGAAGAAAAGAAACAAGGCTTCCACCAAGAACATTATCTGGCAGTGAAATCCTTTCACAAGTTGAGAATATTAATATCACATTTGGCCGAAGAGAAGAAATAGGAAGAAGTGGTAAAAGATTACGCATTGGTGGAACTGTTGAAGGAGGTGGTACTCAACAATGGAAAAAGAAGAGCATTTTTTTGAGTTGCCATATTGGAAGTCTAATTTGCTGCATCACAATCTCGATATGATGCATATTGAGAAAAATGTATGTGACAACGTGCTATATACTTTGTTAAATGATAGTTCGAAGTCAAAAGATCACATAAATGCTCGAAGAGACCTTCAAGAAATGGGTATCAAGCTTGATCTGTGGCCAAGGGAAAATGGAAAGTGTCCTCCAACAATTTATACTCTGAACAATTTGGGTAAGAAGAGATTCTTGACAACTTTGAAAAACATCACTGTTCCCGATGGTTATGCAAGCAACATTTCAAGGTGCATTGACCAGAGTCTCTTAAGTTGAGTGGGATGCTAAAAAGTCATGATTGTCATATACTTATGGAGCAATTATTACTGTTAGCCATGCGAACAGGGCTGCCTGATGAGGTCTCTGCAGTGCTTATTAAGATGTGTTCATTCTTTAGACAATTATGTGGTAAAGCGTTAAGTGCCCCCTGTTTAGAAAAGTTACAAGATCAAATTGTCCTCACGTTATGCCACATGGAAATGTTATTCCCTCCTTCATTCTTCACAGTTATGGTTCACTTGATGGTGCACCTTGTAGAAGAAGCTAAACTTGGAGGCTCTGTCCATTATAAATGGATGTACCCTATTGAGAGGTAAAATTATTAGCTTAGATCGTTATTTATAACTTTGTTGGATAGTATTTAATCTTCATTCCTGGATAGGTATTTAGGACACTTGAAGTCATATGTACGTAACACAGCACAACCAGAAGGATCCATAGCGCAAGGATACTTAATGGAAGAAATTCTTACATTTTGCTCCAGATATTTAGAGAACATTGAGACTAGATGGAATCGACCTCGCCGAGTTGATGATGAACCAACCCATGAAGAATCAAATCCTTGGTTAGATACTTTGTTTCCTCAAGTAGGTAAACCACTTGGTGTTTCCTCATATTTCACTTTAACAACCACCGAGAAGTTACAAGCTCATAGACATGTGTTAACTAATTGCTCCATAGTTGACAACTATCTCCAGTGAGTATTTCAGCATGTTCTAATTCATATATGTAAAATTCTTTTAATGACCTTGAATCATAATATTAAGACATATATAAGGAGTTTAGAAACATTGTACGAAAGCAATTAAGAAGTCGCACAAGAAATACATTAGAGATAGACAAGAAGTTCATAGAGAGTTTGCAAGTTGGTTCTCTACCCGTGTGAGTCAAATTCTTCATCGTTGAAGTTATTTTTTTCAATTTCCATCATATGAAGTTGATAAAAAATTCATCACGCTTTCTTAGATTGTTCGAGATCTTGATAAAATTGAAGAATCTAAGAGAATGGTATTTTTTAGTCTTGCCAAAGGGCCGATTGACCAAGCCAGAAGATTTTTTGCATATAATGTCAATGGATACAAGTTTAGGACTGTAGAACGTGAAAAAGGTTTAAAAACTCAAAACAGTGGTATTTTTGGGACATTTGGAACAAGAAGCTACTCCCGCAATAGTGATCCCAACATGAGGTTTGGAGCAATTCCTTATTATGGAAAGTTAGTCGATATCATTGAACTTAATTATGATGGTATATTCTTTGTAACCTTATTTAAATGTGAATGGGCTAATACAACAAACCCAAGGACCATGAAAGTAGACAAGTTAGGTTTTACCTCTATCAACTTTAGTAGATTGATACATACCGGTGAGCATGAGGATGATGAGCCATATATTAAGGCTAACGAAGCTCAAATGGTTTATTATGTGAATGATGAGAAAGAAAAAGGTTGGAGCATACCAATTCAAGTAAAGCCAAGAGACTTATATGATATGGGCAATGAGGATGAAGACATAATTTATGACAGTGTGGGTTATCCATCACAAGATTTGGGACAATTTTTTTCAGATAACATTTCACATGTACCATTAGCAATATCAATTATAGACGAAGAAAGTTTAGAGTAATGTAAGTCTTTAGTTGCAAGTCATAGAGTGTTATTTATTGTTTTCTTTCATAATTTTATGTTTTATTACATATACTTAATAGTTTGAATTAGTGGTTTCTTGTTTCTTTGGTTCTTAGTTGATAAAATTAAGTACTATTATTTCCTTTTCATTATATTATTGATATATTAATCTTAATATCTCTTGATACGTTGTAGAAATGACTAAGAGAAAGGTTGTTTCTTCACGTGAGAATACATCTCTCATGAGTTTAATGATTCACCACCCATTGATCAAGATGAGTCCTCTCAATCTATAGAGCCTGAAGCTACTTTATCTACTGATTCAGAAGTTCCACATGTTCAATTAGATGTACAAGAAAGAAAGTCCAATAAGTACTGGACAGTTGAATTGGAAGGTACGTTATTAAGTTTAGTTCAATTATAGCACTGTATATTTAAATTTCTACAAGGAAGGAAGTATAATAATGTATGATATACTACTTGAATAATTTGATAGATGCAAATGGAATGATTAAGGAAGGTCACTTAAGGTTGAAAGATGTGTGGGTGCTGTCTCGTGAGACAAAAATTATTGTGCATTGGAATGAGCATGGCCAACCGATTGCTGAATCTGGTGGACTTTTAGGATTGTTTTTGGGAGTTGTTGCTGGAAATTTCAAGAACTTTCCTATAAGTTATGAGAAATGGCCTTTGGTTCCAAAAGAGCCATACAAAAATGGAGCCTATAGGGATATTATTCAGGTTCTTTTTTATTTAATTATTTAATAATGATTTAATTATTTTCAATACATGCATTCCTATGTTCTAGTATTGTGTCATCCAAGGACAATTTCAGCTGTTATTTATTAATGAAAATAATATAGCTGGCTAACTCACTAAATGCCCCCTAGCCTAATACGTATTGTTGTTGAATAATTGAAGATGGGCTATTCATGAAAAAGTTACTAGCTAGCTTATTCTCTTAATTAAATCTGTATTGGCCACTCACCAGATATTCTATGTTTTATTTATTTAACTATTGAATGTGCTTGGTTAGGTAATTAGATAATCAACTATTTTTTAACTAACATTAAAGTTAATTTCATTCTTCACTCTTTCCTCATCCTTCTTTTTACTTCTGTTTTTTTTTTGTTAGCAGAAAAAGAATTGATGTTTAAATTTTTTGTTATCAAATTTATAAATGAAAAAACCAATTAAAAAACTGGGTCTATGTTTCTTTTTATTGGTGGCAAGAAACTTGTCTTTCATTTTATTTTATTTGATTTTCAGGCATTCACTGTTTTACTATGTGTTTTCCTGGCTTTTTTATTTAGATAAATATGTAAAATATATTACTTCTCTACACGTGCATAAGTGTACCACTATCGAACAATTTGTTGATGAACCTCTCTGTTCATGTTAGAGTTATTATTTTTAATAAATTTTATTTATACAATTTTATGAAAAAATTAAATCTTATTTTGTTAAATTTTAATTTTTCATTTATAAAATTTTCGAAAAACAAGAACTAAAAATAAAAATTGAAAATAAAACTACAAATCAAAGATGCGCTAATTTTCTGTTGAGTTGTCTTCTCTAAAATATTATCTGGCTCACACTAATAAATATGTATTGTACAGGGGTGATTGATTTTTGGTCTATACTTCTGAGCATTCCTTCATATCATAAATTTTCTTATGCTACATGCCTCTTATGGCCATATTATGCCATTATTTTAGTTGTAAATAACATTTTGTGGTTCTGATATGCTAATAATTAACTTCCTTGGTGCCATATTATGCTAATAATTAACTTCCTGCATCTCAGATTGGCAATTGGGCATAGCATGAGTCTATGAACATTTTTGTGAATTATGTTCCAATTTTAGTTATTAATAAGTTTAAACAATTTTACCTATAAGTCTATGTTATAATTATTTAGGTTAATTATTTTTATGTTTATACTATGTAGAGATTCTTTAAAGTTGATGATGGACATCAAAAGAAGTACATACTACAAAATCTTGGTAGAAAGTGGAAAGATGATAGATGCAAATTGTTTAACGACAATTATAATTGGAATCTTACTCGAGAGCAAAATATAGCATTGTTACCAAAAGGAGTTGGAGTCAGCTTGAATCAATGGGCAACTTTTATTGATTATAGATTAAAATCCAGAACTCAGGTAATTGTATGAACACACATTCTATATTTCACTTTATATTGACAAGTTGCTAATTGAATTTGCATGGGTAGGAAATGTGTGAGAAAAATGCAAGTAATCGAGAAAAACAAACAATTCCTCATACACTCGGATCGAAGACGATTGCTAGGAAGAAACACGAGTTGGTTTGTGATTGAGTCTTTATCAAGATAACATTATGTTATTTAATTTTTACATGCGTTGAAATTGAATTTCGATTTATTGAATTGATAGGAAACTGCAAACAAGAGAGTTTTTACTAGAGCTGAAATGTATCCAATTAGTCATAAGAAGAAGGATGGATCTTTTGTTAATGATGAGCCTAGAGAGAAAAGTGTAAGCACTTTCACTTTATTTTGGCTTTGTTTGTTAATGATGATGGATATTATTCTAATGATTATGCATTTCTCAAATTTTTACCATAGGAACAATTAACTTTGCTTCAAGCTAATGAGAGTTCTACTGATGATGCATATATCAAGTTATTTGGAAAAGAACACTCGGGTCGTGTTAGAGGTGTAGGATTTGGTGTTTGTCCCTCCCAAGTCATGAAATCTTCTAATAGTTTAGGAGGGGCATCTTCTTCATGCAATCATGACTTTGATATGGCTAAAGTTCGCTCTATGGAAGTAGAATTACAAGAGAAATAAAGCAATAATTTCTTTATTACAAGCCCAAGTGACATATTTCATTAATCATTGTATGGGTGGAAAAGTGCCACATGACTTTCCTACAGCTACGAATAATGGGGTAAATATTATATATAGATTTTTTTTTCTTAAATCTTTCATTGTGCATGATTTAGTAAAATAATGATTTAGTTATTGTTGTTCATTTTCTTAATTTGTGCAGATGACTTATGCCTTTTCATATTAGACTTAAATTATTTAACGGTCTTTGTTTTTATTCTAACATATTTTTATTTTTTTTTAATCCTAGGTTACAGAATCTCTAATAGAGACAAGGTTACCTTCTACTATTCCATGAAGTAGTTGTAGAATTTTATGATTGAAGTGACTGAAGACCTTTATTATCAAAGTAACTCTTTATTTTAGGCTTTTAGCTTAGTTAAATATTAATAGCAAAATTCTTTTCTAGTTCAATTTTAGTATTCTATTATTTGAATTTACTTTGATATGTAAATATAGGTGTTAAACACTGCTTGTGTTGGATTTATGATTATGTAAGACTTATTAAATATATATTATATTTTGAAATGCAATGTTCATATTATTTTGGTCAATTTTTCTATTTTACTTTGAGATGTAGATTTTAATATTTGTAGTAGTTATTTTTTTTATTAGAATCGAAGCATTAGGAAATAGTTTATATATAAATTTATTTATTTAAAAAAAAAAAACATGATACAATTTTTGTGGCGGTTTTTAACCGCCGCAATTATCATGGTAGAAGTTCCTGTCGACCTTTTAGTGGCGGTTCAAAACCACCGTGAATGTTCAACGGTAACTAAAATTTCGAATTTTGCGGCGGTTTTTAAACCGCCGCCGTACACCCACTCTGCTTGGTTCATGCACATAGTGGCGGTTTTAAACCGCCGCTATTTGCCGAGAGACTCTGGCTGCGGTTGTTCCAGCGGTTCTTCAAAACCGTCGCCGCTGCTGTGCCGATGGTTGACCTGGCCACGTTTTGCTCACTGCCGGGAGCTGATTCTAGCGGCGGTTATAACCGCCGCAACCCCCCAAAATAACCGCCGCCGTTTCGCTGTTTTGTTGTAGTGAACGTTTAAATCGTCCTATTTGTATCCTTAATGCTTATAAAAGTGATTCAATGTTATCCTACTATCAATTATACTAACAAATCAGATTATATTTTTCAATTATTTTCACTTGGATGTATTCATTGTCAATTAGGTCTCACTTGGATGTGTTCAATTTTAATATTATACCCACTATTTGTGTTTAGATTCAATTATGTCCCTAGAAAAGTGAATTATGTAAATGTTGTAGGAATTAGTTTCAATATTTGATGAGCTATTTTTCGGAGTAGATCATCGATTCTATCCCAGACATTTGTATTCTAACTTCAAAAAGAGATTTTTAAAACTCAAACTAAAGCACTCATGATGTGTAATTGACGGCAGGATAACATTGAATCACTTTTACAAACGTTAGGGATACAAATATGACGATTTAAACGTTAGGGACACAAATAAGATTTACTCCAAACGTTGGGGGACAAAAACGATACTTTACTCTTTAATTATTTTGTTGATTTTTATTGTTTTATTAAATTTGTAATTAAATTTTTTTATTTTTTTAATTGAATTTTTATATTATTTTTAATTTTATAATTAAATTTTTTCGTGTTAAAAATATTAAAATTAAAAGAATTTTTTCTTAAAAAATATGTAATTAAATATCTAATTAATTTTTTAATTATAAATATTTTTAATTTACAAAAAAATATTATGTTAACTTGAATATTTTTTATACTGACAAATACTTAATTGTAAATTTAGTAAAATTATTTAGACTAATCAAGTGAAAATTATTATTAATAAAAAATTTTTAATATTTTATTTCAATAAATGCACAACAATTGCTGGATCTCGTTAAGAGGAGTTTCCGTGTGAACATTAGATTGGATTCTCCCGTTCCTATCACCTATTATTCGAATTTCGTAAGGTTCTTACATACGGCGCCAATGTTCAGAAGTATTTTTACTCTTCCCAGTTTAAGAACACCACCTACCATTGAATGTTCGTACCTTTCATTGAGGTTACGAGTAAGGTTCTGAAAAACGATTTGAATCGACCAATTACACCGGTGAAACCAAGAACCGCTAACTGTAACGGTGTTTGGATAATAGGGAAAATTGCCTATTTCAAAATCGATCAAAAACCGTTAAACCAGTCAAAAATCGGTCGGTCAGTCTGACCGAACTGGGACCCAGCCAGTTTTTGGAAAATCATCCAAATGAAGTTGTTTCAACAATTTTAAAAAATCCTAATGCCTTTCCCTCATCTCTCTTTGGCCTTTGAACTCAATGCATGAACACAGAGAAGAGAAGTGAGAACTCAAAAATTGGAGGAAGCAGCCATCCATCTCGTCGCCGTTTTCCAACGTCCAGTCATCGTCGCCCCTCCATTCATCGCTGTTCTTCAATGTCCAGTCACCGCCACCATCCTCACTGCTACAGAATCGTTGCAAGGAATTTGTTCCGCCCTTGCTCGCCGTGCTTTCGCCTCCTTTTCGGCCGAGATTCTGCCTCTATTTCGCTGTGATTCTGCAACTGTCTCGTCGAGGTTTTGCCGCTCTTCAGCCTTTGTTCCGCCAGGCTCCTACCCTTGTCTTCCAATTAGAGCTGATTAGCCCTCTGTTTCGCCATCTCCCCGTCGCATGTTGGAGCCTTTGTTCAGCCCCAGTTCCGCCGCTGTTCAACCCACGTTTTGGCTTCTTTGTCATGTTTCAAAGCTCCAGCTCCCTCTCACTGTTCTGTTCAAATTTCAGAACATGCACCAACCTAAGGTGATTTCATTTTCTTTTTCTTGTTCTTTTTTTTATTAATTATTCCGTTATTATTTTATTTGATTGTTGTAATACCCGGTCTAACCGAAATTTAGTAAATAATAAGTTAAATAGGAGCGAATATGGTTGGAAGATTTGGCAATTGGAATTTGATAATTTAAATATGATATTTGGATTCAGTGAATTTTTCCGAGTCGGAAAATATAGTTTTCTGCGTAAAAGTGCACAGTGGAATTTTGACCGACAGTACCGGCTGAGATCTGTCTGGTACTACAACTGAGGAAATTGATTATGGGTAAATAAGATTAAGAAATGAGGAATTATAATTAGGGAAGGTAGAAATATTTAAAGTGCGATTTAGAGCGCTAATCTTAAAGGTTTTGGCCCAAAATTGGGCCAATGGGCAAAAATAAGTGAACTGGGCCTAAGTGGGCCCAAGACCCAACATATATAAACATTAGTTGTGAGCATTTCAGCTCATTTTACCCTAAAAAGAAGGGTTGGGGCGCTGATTTGAGAAGAGAGAAGAGAAGAGAGAAAACCTAACTCTCTTTGATCTTCAAACCACCATAACTTGAGCTACGGAGCTCCGATTGACGAGCCGTTTGCGGCCACGCGTTGCTCTTCTCATCCTCTACAATTCTATATAAGTTTGGTGGTGAGTATTTCATTCATCTCTGCCCAGTTTTCGAGATTCCCCACTGTTACACGTTTCTGGGTAGTTAGTGTTGAAATCTTGTGATTTTGGGTGTTTAGGGATACTCCAACATGGATTCTAAGTAGGTTCTATCCCTACTTCATATGAGCTGAGGTAAGAAGTGCTCAAACCCTTGTGATTTGTCATTTTTATGAGCCCTAGGTTGATGTATGTATGTGACATTGGTTATGTTAGTGTATTTGGTGATGTTGGTGCACAATTGGGAGATTGGTATTGCTTGAGGAGCTTTGGTAAGGCTTGGAGCTAAGGTTGGTGAAGAATTCCAAAGAAGAGGCTCAATTGGTTTGGCTACAAGAGGTACGGTTTAAGTTTCATTTAAGTACCGTGTGTTGTGATGAGAATTCCTAGGCTAGATGCCCCTAGGATTAAGTTTGGATTGTGTAAATGGTTGGTGCTAATATGCATAGTTGATATGTAATGTGAATTAATGATTGGGTTGAGAATTGTGTGACCTTGTATGCTTGGTGTATTTGAGAATTTGATGTACTAGGTAATGAGTATTGATTTGTAGTTTATGCATTTAAATTGTGAAAATTGGGCCGGAGGCCGTGAATTTTGGGCCGGAGGCCGGAAAGAGGTAAGAAAGATAAGCCGATGTGTGTATTGTATGATGGCACAAGTGATTGGATGAATTTCAGATAATGAATATATGAATGATTAGGTTGGTTATTGAATAATAAGGTTTGAGAAGTTGAAGCGTGGAATTTGGTAATTTTGGGTAAAATTATGTAGACGAGGTATGTTTGGTTCAGTTGAGATATATTATGTGATCATATATGTGATTATGATTATTGATGCCTTGATGGTATGATGATGCATTAGAGATATGTATGTTGTGATATATGCTTGGAGAATGATTAAGGTTGATTTGTGGGTGAAATCACGTGATAGTGAGTATGATATTGATTACGTATAATGATGGTTGATTGGAAATGGTATTATTGGAAATTGGGATGAGGAAGGATGTATGACATGATATTGTGTTTGTCCTTTAGCCATTTGATTGAGAAGTGTTAAAATGGTTAGATGTGGTTTTGGGAATTTTTAGTAAAGTGTCAATGTGTGAGTTGAGGATGGCTTGATGTGGATTTTGGTACATTTTGATTGATTTCAAAAAGGGTTGAAATTGGCATGTTTTGGTTGATTTTGAAAAGAGTTGAAAATGGCTTGTTTTGAAAATGGCACCTAGTGGTTTTGTATGAAAACATGGTTTTTGGGCATACTTTGACGGGACATAACTTGGATTACGGATCTCTGTTTTGTGCCAAATCTGTTTAGAAATGAAATTGGATCCGGGATGTCCATGCCGTTTGAAGAACGGGTGAAAAATGATTTAAAATGAGAAAGTTATGTCCGTCGGAAGATTGGGGGTTGAATCTGTAAATTCTGCAGCTTTTAACTTAGAAAATTTTTAGCAGAATGACCCTCCACGCGTAGGCGCACTTGGCGCGTACGCGTCGTTCTTCAAGAAGGCACTATCCACGCGTGCGCGTGGTGTGCGCGGGCGCGTCGATGTGCTGCACCAAATGCCCAGCTATTTTCCCGAGAGTTGTGCCAGAGTTGTGCCAGTTTTGTGCCTGGGGCGCAAGAGCACCCACGCGTACGCGTGGCTGACGCTTGCGCGTCATTTGGCTATTTTTCAACCTGCGCGTCCACGCGTATGACGCTTGCGCGTCGATGAGTTTTGTGGCCATCCACGCGTGCGCGTGGAGTGCGCGTACGCGTGATCCTGTTTTCATGCCAAAGTTGATTTTTGAGTTTTTAAAGCCAAATCTCGTACTTCTAAGCCTCCGATCTCACCCCTTATGTATTAAATCATTATGATATGCCTAGCAATGAGAAAGGAGCTAGGGGATGTGGTAACTTGCGAGTGAAGCAAGGGGAAAAGTTATGATCAATGATGATCAAAGATGATTATATGAGATATGGAGGATGACGGTGGAAGTACCGTGTATGCCATGAGCCGGAGGGCTATATTTATTGATAAATGGCCCGTTCTTGATTGGACCATGAGCCAGATGGCTGAGTTATTACCGGGTTACGGCAAAGCCATTATTGTTTATGGCTGAGTATAAATGCATATATGATTAATGAATGAATATGTTAAACGGATAATAATGAAAAAATATTGAAATGTGATGTGCGACCCCGGGTAGTAGGCAGTGGCGTTGTCCACTTGCTCCGGGTATGAGACGGGAAAGGAGGATTATGATAAACGAGTTTAATCGTGGGGTTTTGAATAAATGTGTATTTGAGATACCTGGGTAGTAGCAAGGGTCGTGGTTCGTCCCGCTTGCTCCGGGTCATTGTTTGAGGATTGATAATAATGAAGGGTGATTATGAATAAATGTTTATTTGTGATACTTGGGTAGTAGCAAGGGTTGTGGTTCGTCCCACTTGCTCCAAGTTAATGTTTGAGATTTGGTAACAATGAATGTTGATAATATGAATTGAGATTGAATGAATATATGTTTGAGATGCCTGGGCAGTAGCAATGGTTGTGGTTCGTCCCACTTGCTCCGGGCCAATGCTTGAGATACCTGGGTAGTAGCAAGGGTTGTGGTTCATCCCACTTGCTCCAGGTCAGAGATTGCGACGCCTGGGTAGTAGCGGCAGTAGTGGTGAATCCACTCGCTCCAGGTTGAGCTTTTAGACACCCGCCTGGGTAGTAGCCGCAGTAGTGATTATTTCACTGGCTCTGGGTTGAGCGGGCAGTAGCAAGGGGGTTGTAGCTCAAACCTACTTGCTCCGCAATGGGTGTTTCTGTCCAATGGTTAGCTACCAGGACATGTCGGGTTGGCTATATAACCGACAGATGATATCATCAGCCATAGGGCAGGCATTCATCATTTGCATATGTTTGAATTGTTTGGGTTTGCCATTTGTTTTGGATTTCTACATCATATATGCCATGTTACCTGACTATATGCTACTTGTTCTACTTGTACCATATTTGTGTATTACTTGCCTGTATTGCTTGTGTTTGTACAACTGAGAGGCCCCTCATGCTGGTGTCGGTGGGTGTGAGGGCTGTTCTTGATGGGATGAATTGATGATGCGATTGCATGATGATGTATTGATATAGAACTGCTGAGGCAGAACAACTGGTGATGGTTTTGCTTATGATTCTGAGTCTGATTCATGGAAGAGTCAGTGAGTTGGGAAACATGTGAAACATGAATTAAATTTAGCACTCCCTTATGATAGTTGCCTATTCATGGATTAGCGAGAACCTAGGATGAATAATTGGTGAAGAAGTTTAGGATGCTTAGTGAGTTTTTATTGCAGTACATTGAATTTATTTGGCACTTTTACCGTACTGGGAACCCATGGGCCCGGGGTTCTCATTCCGTATATATCTCTTATTTTTCAGATACAGGTCCAGGTGCTCAGAAGTGAGTTGTGGGTCGTCTGAGAGACGGCGAAGATCTTTATTTCCTCTACTTTGTGTTTTGATTAGAATCTCTCCACCTTTGTTTTGGAAAGTTTATATTATGTATTGAACTCTTTGAATTTGCCTATAGAGGTTCTCATGTTTCCTTCGGGAGAGATTAGGATATACTGTTGTCAACTAATTTCATAATGTACTCTAGCCGACCTAAACTTCGCGGGTCGCGACTAGTAGCTATTTACTTATGTTATATATATCTATCTGTTATCTATCTCTTAATCTCCTCTACGCCTTGTCCGTATATTGTTTTCGGCTTCACGGTTTATCTTTTGTTGTCAAAACGTGAGAGATACGTCTTCGCGATTTTATTTCTACTCTTTTCAGGCTTCTCGATTAATACTCCTTTCGAAATTACCTGTATTTATTTATTAAAAATCCACCTGAGAGTCGTACCACCGTAATATCATTGACTTATGACTCGAGCATAAAGATTTGAATATTAGGGTGTTACATTATGGTATCAGAGCAGTTCGTCCTCGTGAGCCTGAGGGATGGAACTGCTTATGCTTCAATGCATACTCTGAGTCTGTGCCTGTGCTAGTTAGGGTATCTAACCGATACATCTAGCATGAAGTCCATGAGTGTACCTTTGGTACTTTGAAGCACTATACTTCTGATATTGAGACTGATCAACTTGATATCAATTGTTTGGTGTGTATAGGAACCAGATGGCACCTCGTGGACCCAGTCGGGGACGTGGAAGAGATCGTACTAATACGCAGGAACCGGAAATCAACCCGAATAACCCGGTAAACCTTTTGGCGGCGTTGGAGAATATGGTTGCTGCTATGCAGGCCACTACGGAGGCTCTTGGGCAACAGATGAACAATAATGGCAATGGCGGAAGGGAAGCTTAGGGCCCGATGACACTGGCAACCTTCTTAAAGGTTAATCCACCTAAGTTCAAGGGAACCACCAATCCGACCGAAGCTGATACTTGGTTTCAGGCCATGGAGCAAGCACTGCAAGCGCAGTTGGTGCCTGAAGAGCAGCGTGTTGAATTCGCTACCTATCTACTCACGGGGGAAGCATCGCATTGGTGGCAAGGGGCTCGACGTCTCCTGCAATAGGGGAATGATCATATCACTTGGGATGCCTTCCAGGTGGAATTCTATAAGAAGTACTTTCCGAATTCCACCAGGACAGCCAAGGAATTGGAGTTACTGCAGCTAAAGCAAGGTGCTATGTCCATATCTAAGTATACAGACAAATTTGAGGAGCTATTCAGGTTTTCCCGCATGTGTCAAGGAGCTCCGGGAGACTTCGAGGAATGGAAATGCATTAAGTATGAAGGAGGGCTCCGGAGCGACATCTTAAGTTCAGTGGGACCAATGGAGATCTGAACTTTTTTAGAGTTAGTGAATAAGAGCAGAATTGCTGAAGAGTGTGTGAAAAGGAGGGTTGCAGAGAAGGGAAGTCATAGAGAGCACAACCAAGGATTCGCACCAAGGGGTCGAGAGTTTAAGGAGAGAGGATACGTACAACACTTTCCCCAAGGACAGAATAACTTTGCGACGAGTAAGGAGTCCCAAAGGAATGGTAAGGGAAAACGGGCAGCGGCTGCTTCTGATGTTTCAAGCTGTCAGAGATGTGGAAGTCATCACCCAAATAGGCCGTGCCGATTGGGGTTAGGTGTATGTTACAAGTGCGGGTTACCAGGGCATGTATTAAGAAATTGCCAACAAGGAGAGAGTCAGGATGCGGGCCGATTGCGACAGTAAGATTGAGGTAATTGCCTTAATACAAATGGATAAATGCCTGTGATGTAAATGACTTTCTGTTGAGAATGATGTGTTGTGTTTGTTATGTAGTTGGTTGATTTCTGGATTTTTGGTGAAATGGATTGAACTCGTGACTTTTAGTTCCTTTGATTTAAATAGATAAGGGATGGTCCTAAATGATGGATTTGGAAACGTTAATTCGAATTTTCGGTCAAGTTAAGTGGTGGTTTAGTACTTGAGGAAATAAGTGATGGAACTAATACTTGACGAGAAATCAAGGTGGCATAGCGGAAGCTTGCTAAAGCGTTAGCATAGTATGGTAATAATAAGGAAAAGTAGAGCATGATTGGAAATGCTTTATGCTTTGAGTACTTAAAAGTTTAGTGAGCTTATGCAGATAATGATTCTAGGTAATTGGAATTAATTGCGGCTGTGAGCCTTGATGGTTCTGAAACGGATGAGGAAATTATCATTGATGCATAATTGGATTTAGATGATGAGAGAGTGCGAGTTGTCGTGTTTGAGAGATGAGTACCATGATGTTTGGTCATAGTGACCTTGGAATTAGATTGAGATTTATAATGATTGGTTTTGAAAGACGAATGTGAAAGCCACTAAATTGAAATACAGATGCAGTACTGAGATTGGTTTGAGGGAGCCCGTGACGGGTGGTAAACTCCAATTTTTGGGGAGGTACTGTTGAAAATTTTTCTCCAAAAAATTTGAAAGAGTGCTGGTTATGGTTTTGAGGATAATTTTTTTTATATGAGTAACTTTAACGAAATAGATGTGTCTCGAATGCTTTTATAGATTATTAAAAGAAAGCGGATTCTTATGATTTTTGTTAAATTGTTATTTCAAACTCATTTGCTTTCTAGAAATGAAAGGGATTTTTGATTGATGAGTCAGAGACTTTATAACAGCAAGTCATGTAGAAATTCGAAGGTTTGAGAATAAGAATGTAAGTTTGGAGGTTATGCTTGGAGTTGAGCTGTGATTAGTGGTAATTGGCTTGGCAGAGGGAGAGGATAGTGATGGATGGAATTTTCGAGGGCGAAAATTTCTGTTAGGCGGGTAGAATGTAATACCCGGTCTAACCGAAATTTAGTAAATAATAAGTTAAATAGGAGCGAATATGGTTGGAAGATTTGGCAATTGGAATTTGATAATTTAAATATGATATTTGGATTCAGTGAATTTTTCCGAGTCGGAAAATATAGTTTTCTGCGTAAAAGTGCACAGTGGAATTTTGACCGACAGTACCGGCTGAGATCTGTCTGGTACTACAACTGAGGAAATTGATTATGGGTAAATAAGATTAAGAAATGAGGAATTATAATTAGGGAAGGTAGAAATATTTAAAGTGCGATTTAGAGCGCTAATCTTAAAGGTTTTGGCCCAAAATTGGGCCAATGGGCAAAAATAAGTGAACTGGGCCTAAATGGGCCCAAGACCCAACATATATAAACATTAGTTGTGAGCATTTCAGCTCATTTTACCCTAAAAAGAAGGGTTGGGGCGCTGATTTGAGAAGAGAGAAGAGAAGAGAGAAAACCTAACTCTCTTTGATCTTCAAACCACCATAACTTGAGCTACGGAGCTCCGATTGACGAGCCGTTTGCGGCCACGCGTTGCTCTTCTCATCCTCTACAATTCTATATAAGTTTGGTGGTGAGTATTTCATTCATCTCTGCCCAGTTTTCGAGATTCCCCACTGTTACACGTTTCTGGGTAGTTAGTGTTGAAATCTTGTGATTTTGGGTGTTTAGGGATACTCCAACATGGATTCTAAGTAGGTTCTATCCCTACTTCATATGAGCTGAGGTAAGAAGTGCTCAAACCCTTGTGATTTGTCATTTTTATGAGCCCTAGGTTGATGTATGTATGTGACATTGGTTATGTTAGTGTATTTGGTGATGTTGGTGCACAATTGGGAGATTGGTATTGCTTGAGGAGCTTTGGTAAGGCTTGGAGCTAAGGTTGGTGAAGAATTCCAAAGAAGAGGCTCAATTGGTTTGGCTACAAGAGGTACGGTTTAAGTTTCATTTAAGTACCGTGTGTTGTGATGAGAATTCCTAGGCTAGATGCCCCTAGGATTAAGTTTGGATTGTGTAAATGGTTGGTGCTAATATGCATAGTTGATATGTAATGTGAATTAATGATTGGGTTGAGAATTGTGTGACCTTGTATGCTTGGTGTATTTGAGAATTTGATGTACTAGGTAATGAGTATTGATTTGTAGTTTATGCATTTAAATTGTGAAAATTGGGCCGGAGGCCGTGAATTTTGGGCCGGAGGCCGGAAAGAGGTAAGAAAGATAAGCCGATGTGTGTATTGTATGATGGCACAAGTGATTGGATGAATTTCAGATAATGAATATATGAATGATTAGGTTGGTTATTGAATAATAAGGTTTGAGAAGTTGAAGCGTGGAATTTGGTAATTTTGGGTAAAATTATGTAGACGAGGTATGTTTGGTTCAGTTGAGATATATTATGTGATCATATATGTGATTATGATTATTGATGCCTTGATGGTATGATGATGCATTAGAGATATGTATGTTGTGATATATGCTTGGAGAATGATTAAGGTTGATTTGTGGGTGAAATCACGTGATAGTGAGTATGATATTGATTACGTATAATGATGGTTGATTGGAAATGGTATTATTGGAAATTGGGATGAGGAAGGATGTATGACATGATATTGTGTTTGTCCTTTAGCCATTTGATTGAGAAGTGTTAAAATGGTTAGATGTGGTTTTGGGAATTTTTAGTAAAGTGTCAATGTGTGAGTTGAGGATGGCTTGATGTGGATTTTGGTACATTTTGATTGATTTCAAAAAGGGTTGAAATTGGCATGTTTTGGTTGATTTGAAAAGAGTTGAAAATGGCTTGTTTTGAAAATGGCACCTAGTGGTTTTGTATGAAAACATGGTTTTTGGGCATACTTTGACGGGACATAACTTGGACTACGGATCTCTGTTTTGTGCCAAATCTGTTTAGAAATGAAATTGGATCCGGGATGTCCATGCCGTTTGAAGAACGGGTGAAAAATGATTTAAAATGAGAAAGTTATGTCCGTCGGAAGATTGGGGGTTGAATCTGTAAATTCTGCAGCTTTTAACTTAGAAAATTTTAGCAGAATGACCCTCCACGCGTAGGCGCACTTGGCGCGTACGCGTCGTTCTTCAAGAAGGCACTATCCACGCGTGCGCGTGGTGTGCGCGGGCGCGTCGATGTGCTGCACCAAATGCCCAGCTATTTTCCCGAGAGTTGTGCCAGAGTTGTGCCAGTTTTGTGCCTGGGGCGCAAGAGCACCCACGCGTACGCGTGGCTGACGCTTGCGCGTCATTTGGCTATTTTTCAACCTGCGCGTCCACGCGTATGACGCTTGCGCGTCGATGAGTTTTGTGGCCATCCACGCGTGCGCGTGGAGTGCGCGTACGCGTGATCCTGTTTTCATGCCAAAGTTGATTTTTGAGTTTTTAAAGCCAAATCTCGTACTTCTAAGCCTCCGATCTCACCCCTTATGTATTAAATCATTATGATATGCCTAGCAATGAGAAAGGAGCTAGGGGATGTGGTAACTTGCGAGTGAAGCAAGGGGAAAAGTTATGATCAATGATGATCAAAGATGATTATATGAGATATGGAGGATGACGGTGGAAGTACCGTGTATGCCATGAGCCGGAGGGCTATATTTATTGATAAATGGCCCGTTCTTGATTGGACCATGAGCCAGATGGCTGAGTTATTACCGGGTTACGGCAAAGCCATTATTGTTTATGGCTGAGTATAAATGCATATATGATTAATGAATGATATGTTAACGGATATAATGAAAAATATTGAAATGTATGTGCGACCCGGTAGTAGCGTGGCTTGTCCACTTGCTCCGGGTATGAGACGGGAAAGGAGGATTATGATAAACGAGTTTATCGTGGGGTTTTAATAAATGTGTATTGAGATACCTGGGTAGTAGCAAGGGTCGTGGTTCGTCCCGCTTGCTCGGGTCATTGTTGAGGATTGATAATAATGAAGGGTGATTATGAATAAATGTTTATTTGTGATACTTGGGTAGTAGCAAGGGTTGTGGTTCGTCCACTTGCTCCAAGTTAATGTTTGAGATTGGTAACAATGAATGTTGATAATATGAATTGAGATTGAATGAATATATGTTTGAGATGCCTGGCAGTAGCAATGGTTGTGGTTCGTCCCACTGCTCCGGGCCAATGCTTGAGATACCTGGGAGCAAGGTGTGGTTCATCCCACTGCTCCAGTCAGAGATTGCGAGCCTGGTGGGGTAGTGGTGTCGCTAGGGGCTAGCAGTTAGGCATTGATTATCATGGCTCTGGTGTGCAATTAGCTCCCT